>NC_041388.1:114643352-114664130 GCF_002162155.2 Triticum dicoccoides
TAAGCAGCGGCGGCGGTGTCCGGCGATGGCGGCGGTTGCAGCGGCGAGAGGCGGGGAGGAGAGGGGCGGCGGTGATGCGAAAAGGAGAGGGGGGGTCCCGGGCGGCGGCTTTATAGGAGGGGAGGCGAGGACGGCTTGGGCGAGGGGCAATGGAGGCGGCGGTGGCGGCGCGGCGCCGGACTCCGGGAGGAGTCCCGGTCGGGGACGACGGGCGAGGCGGCGCGGAGCTGGGCCTTGGCCTGGCTGGGTGCTGGGCCGGCCCAGTCAGTGAGGGGAATTTTTTAAAAAAACATTTTCCTGACAATTTAAATAATAAAACGAATTAAATGAAAATATTATATGGGCATATAATATATCAAAATTTTCAGGAAAAGATTTTCTACGACATGAACATTATTCTAACATTAAATAAAAAACACACCAATTCTAATAATTCAAAGAGTGCTACTGGTCTAATAGAATCCAACAAAAATCATTTTAAAAATTCCAAAATGATTTCAAATAAATTTTTCTCCAATTTTCTATTGTAGGGAATCATGTTACCCTAATTTCCATGTATTTTATTTTTGGAGAAAAATAATTTGAATAAAACTCAAATAACTCCAAATTGAAAATAAATTCAAAAGAACTTTGAATTTAATTCTTTGAAACTCCCAACTCATATTTCATATAATTTGAAGAAGTCCTTTTTCTTTTCTCATGAAAATCATTGAGCTGCATGAAGTTTATGAATTGAAATATTTCCAAATGAAATCCAATTATTTTCAAATACCCTTTCATTTAATTTAAATGGAAGAAGTCATATCATCTTCGCTCAAGGGTTTTGTATTTGAAAAGAATTTGAATTCATGGAGATCAGAAAGCAAATATGAAAGTTTGGGAAAGTCCTTTTATTCCCTATCATTTAACTTTCAAAAAGTTTTGAATTCACTCACTTTCAGACAATCAATCAAACAATCAGTCAAATCTATCTATTTATTATAACATTCCAAAATTTAGAATTTTGGGATGTTACAATTATATTGATGAATTGGAGCTAGTTCTGTGTCACCCTATGTTATGACTATTACATGATGAACCACATCCGGCATAATTATCCATCATTAATCCGATGCCTACGAGCTTTCCATATACTGGTTTATGCTTATTTACTTTCCGGTTGCTATTGTTACAATCACTACAAAATACCAAAAACATTACTTTGCTTTCGTTACTCTTTTGTTACCATTACCATCACTATCATATTACTTTGCTACTAAACACTTTGCTGCAGATACTAAGTTTCCAGCTGCTAATACTTGAGAATATTCTTTGGCTCCCCTTGTGTCGAATCAATAAATTTGGGTTGAATACTCTACCCTCTAAAGCTATTGCGATCCCCTATACTTGTGGGTTATCAGTTATCATAAATCTTTATAGCATACAAGTCATCACAATAATCATCATAGATAGCAACTTTGTTCTCATAATCAATCGGAACCTCTTCCGAGATAGTGGAATCATTACTAAATAAAGTCATGACCTCTCCAAATCCACTTTCATCAATATAATCATCATAAATAGGAGCCATGCTTTCATCATAATAAATTTGCTCATCAAAACTCGGGGGACAGAAAATATCATCTTCATCAAACATAGCTTCCCCAAGCTTGTGGCTTTGCATATCATTAGCAAAATGGATATTCAAGGAATTCATACTAACAACATTGCACTCATCATTCAAATATTTAGTGCCAAACATTCTAATGCATGCTTATTCTAACACTTTGGCACAATTTTCCTTTCATCATACTCACGAAAGATATTAAAAAGATGAAGCGTATGAGGCAAACTTAATTCCATTTTTTTGTAATTTTCTTTTATAAACTAAACTGGTGATAAAACAAGAAACTAAAAGACTCGATTGCAAGATCTAAAGATATACCTTCAAGCGCTAACCTCCCCGGCAACGGCGCCAGAAAAGAGCTTGATGTCTACTACACAACCTTCTTCTTGTAGACGTTGTTGGGCCTCCAAGTGCAGAGGTTTGTAGGACAGTAGAAAATTTCCCTTAAGTGGATGACCTAAGGTTTATCAATCCATAGGAGGAGTAGGATGAAGATGGTCTCTCTCAAACAACCCTGCAACCAAATAACAAACAGTCTCTTGTGTCCCCAACACACCCAATACAATGGTCAATTGTATAGGTGCACTAGTTCGGCGAAGAGATGGTGATACAAGTGGTATATGGATAGTAGATATAGGTTTTTGTAATCTGAAAATATAAAAACAGCAAGGTAACTAATGATAAAAGTGAGCGTAAACGGTATTGCAATGCGTTGAAACAAGGCCTAGGGTTCATACTTTCACTAGTGCAAGTCCTCTCAACACTAATAACATAATTGGATCATATAACTATCCCTCAACATGCAACAAAGAGTCACTCCAAAGTCACTAATAGCGGAGAACAAACGAAGAGATTATGGTAGGGTACGGAACCACCTCAAAGTTATTCTTTCCAATCAATCCGTTGGGCTATTCCTATAAGTGTCACAAACAGCCCTAGAGTTCGTACTAGAATAACACCTTAAGACACAAATCGACCAAAACCCTAATGTCACCTAGATACTCCAATGTCACCTCAAGTATCTGTGGGTATGATTATATGATATGCATCATACAATCTCAGATTCATCTATTCAACCAACACATAGAACCTCAAAGAGTGCCCCAAAGTTTCTACCGGAGAGTCAAGACGAAAACGCGTGCCAACCCCTATGCATATATTCCCAAGGTCACGGAACCCGCAAGTTGATCACCAAAACATACATCAAGTGGATCAATAGAATACCCCATTGTCACCACGGGTATCCCACGCAAGACATACATCAAGTGTTCTCAAATCCTTAAAGACTCAATCCGATAAGATAACTTTAAAGGGAAAACTCAATCCATTACAAGAGAGTAGAGGGGGAGAAACATCATAAGATCCAACTATAATAGCAAAGCTCGTGATACATCAAGATCGTACCACCTCAAGAACACGAGAGAGAGAGAGAGATCAAACACATAGCTACTAGTGCATACCCTCAGCCCCGAGGGAGAACTACTCCCTCCTCGTCATGGAGAGTACCGGGATGATGAAGATGGCCACCGAAGAGGGATTCCCCCTCCGGCAGGGTGCCGGAACGGGTCTAGATTGGTTTTCGATGGCTACGGAGGCTTCTGGCGGCGGAACTCCCGATCTATTGTGCTCCTCGAAGTTTTTAGGGTATATGGGTATATATGGGAGGAAGAAGTACGTCGGTGGACCTTCGGGCTGTCCACGAGGCAGGGGGCGCGCCCATTGGGGGTGGGCGCGCCCCCCACCCTCGTGGGCAGCCCGGGACTCTCCTGGTCCATCTCCGATCTCCGTGGGCTTCCTCTGGTCAATTGGACTCCGTTTGATTCTCCTTTTCTGCGATACTCTAAAACAAGGAAAAAACAGAAACTGGCACTGGGCTCTGGGTTAATATGTTAGTCCCAAAAATAATATAAAAGTGTATAATAAAGCCCATAAACATCCAAAACAGATAATATAATAGCATGGAACAATCAAAAATTATAGATACGTTGGAGATGTATGAACACCCGACCCCCATCCTCCTCCTCCTTCCACATCCCACATGCCCCGACCGCCGGCGCGAGCGCGATACCTTCCACCCAAATCACCGACCCCTCCGCCAAATAAGTGCCGGCCTAAGCCATGGTGCACGCAGTATAGCCAGAACCTCAAGGAGCATTTGGCAGCGGAGAAGCAAATCGCGGCCGCACACGCCGATGAGGTCGCGATGGCTGCTATTCATGCCGACCCCCAGATCTTGGAGGAGCACCTTGCCAATTGCTAGCTATGCCGGTTAAGCATGCTCGGTTTACCCGTTGCATGTGCTGCTCCTGCCTTTCCTTCATAAAATCTAGTGAATTGTGCTATCTAATTTCACCATGCAATCTGTTGCTCTTGTGTATATGTTCTATATGTCGTGCAGTGTGGTGCTCACTTATTAACTGTTTTGTTAATTAGTTATCTTCTTCAGTTAACTGTTTGGTTCAATTCTGCAAATGTGATGTTCAATTCTTCAGGTTGCAATTTTGTATTGTCTTCCACGTGAGAAATAAATCGAATTTATCTTTACAAAATTGTGGGTGCATTCTGTTATTGTATACCATGTGAGGAATAAATTGAATTTGGCTGTAGTAAATACCTGAGAAACAAATACAATTGCTACAATTGGTTGTAGTTAACGGTTTGGTTAACTCTCTGATCTTCTATTAGGAGTATGTTATATTGTGCAATGTAGTGCTCAGTTAATGTTTGGTTCATTTGTTGTGGTGTTTAGTTAACTACTTGGTTCAATGTTATAGTGTGCAATGTGGTGCTCGGTCAATGTTTGGTTCATTTGTTGTGGTGTTTAGTTAACCGCTTGGTTCAATTCTGCAATGCGATGTCCAATTGTTGAGGGTAGAATTTTGTATAGTTGTGCATGTGAGGAATAAATCGAATTTGGCTGCACTTAATACATGAGAAACATATACAAGTGCTATATTTCCTAGTTCTTAATCATGCTTGGTTTGGGTAAATGGGTTTTCTGTGTGGCTTTAATTAATATGATGAATCTGCAATGTGCTTATTTTTCATCAAAATATTTTACTGATAGCATGCGAACTCTTACTGAACCTGATGACTAACTACCGTATATGTGTTGCAGGGAAACAAGGGGAAGCACTGAGGTTTACAATCGAGGTTAGCACATGCATGGTTCGTTGTCTAATAGCACATTATTGTGCAATTGCAGGAACCATTCTAATATTTTGGTTTTTAACAATTTAGTCTTGCACATGTAGGTCCTGCTGTCAGAGGTTTTGACCCACTGTTCGACCCTTTTTACATGGGGGGAAATGAGTTGTCCATGAACATCAATCAAATCAAGAAACTCGGAAAGATTGTTAGGATAAAAAAATTAGCGACAAAAAACAACAAGATCTTTGTCTGCAAAATGAAGAAGACATCAGTTCACTACAAGATGGTACTAACTATTATACCTTGCCTTTTTTTATTCCTTTGCCCCATTTCCAATATAGAGAAGATATTTATGCACATCCTTGTTTTCAGGCCTTTCCAAAGCAGTTCACTGATGATTACCTCTCAAACCAGCTCTATGGTCAGGAGACGAGGAATGTTTTCATACAACACCCACGGTTCAACATTGAAGTGTTCCTGAAGAGGTCTAAGGATGAACGGTCAATCATCCACAGGCACTGGCCTGAAGTTGCAAAGACCTTCAACATGAATGAAGGCTCAATATTCGCCTTCCGCTTCAGCAGTTTTCCAGATGAGATGCATCGGTCTATATACCATCTATGGTACTAAGTTCGAAAGGTTCTACATGTTGCATGTGGAACTTGCTGCTGGTGCAGTTGTGTCATGGGGTAGCTGAGTGCTAAAGTTATATCATGTTGTACTCTGATGTATTTCAATTATGAAATTCTTCTTCCTTAATATGGAAATGAAATATATTGTGTGCTTAATATGAATGTCAATTAGATTATTAAATGCATTATTAATAATATGGCAATTAGCCTGCTAATGGCGAATTAGCCCGCTAATTGGGTTTTGATATTGCAAACGGTTGTTGAAAAAATACTGTGGGCGATGACCTCAGGTAACGCACACAATTTCTAGGAATAAACAGTGTTGGATCAATGAACAATCACACACGACTTTCTCTTGAAAACTGTTCGCGTTAGGCCACCTTGTGCAAATGTTTACCACATAAAAAATGTGTGTCATGGACAGCCTTTGCCACACAGTTTCTTCTACGGACCGTGTGTGCTACATTTAATAATGCAAATGATTTAACGGGAAAAATTGTGTGTGATGTACCTGTGAACGGAAACGTTTTCCTTGGAGCGACTGTTTGGGATGTGCATACGAATGAAAACGTTTAGCGGGGACTGACTGTGTGGGATGTACTTGCGACCAGAAACAATTTCGCCGTATAATTGTATTTTTTTAGCTCTACTATACGTATTTCCGTATTTGAGTGCTCGCCGGTCGCACACGACCTCATTTTGCCGAACGTGTGTGCTAGGAGGACATACCCCCAACGGTTTCTGGGTCGTGTGGGAAGGACCTCCCTATCGCCCACACTCACTTGGCGATGATTCCAAATGCCGTCGCAGAAAGGGGTAAAAACGTTTGTTTAGGACCGACGCGCACTAGTGTCTACTACTGTGGGTGGTATGGAGATGCCATTTTATGATTAACATCATACTTAGCAAGCATTTTACGAAAAGCACCATGAATAAAATGTGAGCCACCATCAGTCATTAAGTATCTAGGGACTCCAAACCTCGGAAAATAACTTCTTTAAGCATCTTAATAGAGGTGTTATGATCAACACTACTAGTTGTAATAGCTTCTACCCACTTAGTAACATAATCAACAGCAACTAAAATATGTGTATACCCATTAGAGGAAGGAAACGGTCCCATATAATCAAAGCTCCAAACATCAAATGGTTCAATAACAAGTGAATAGTTCATAGGCATTTCTTGACGTCTACTAATATTACCAATTCTTTGACATTCATCACAGGACACGACAAAATTACAGGCATCTTTGAAAAGAGTAGGCCAATAAAAACCGGATTGTAATACCTTATGTGCAGTTCTATATCCAGCGTGGTGTCCTCCATAATCCTCGGAGTGCCACTTGCGTAGGATCTGTTCATGTTCATGCTCAGGTACACAATGTCTAATAACACCATCTACTCCTTCTTTATAAAGGTGTGGGTCATCCCAGAAGTAATGTCTCAAATCATAGAAAAACTTTTTCTTTTGCTGGTATGTGAAACTAGGTGGTATAAATTTAGCAACAATGTAATTAGCATAATCAGCATACCATGGAGCAGTACGAGAAGCATTTATGACAGCTAATTGTTCATCAGGAAAACTATCATAAATAGGGAGTGGGTCATCAAGAACATTTTCTAACCTAGACAAGTTGACTGCAACGGGGTTCTCAGCTCCCTTCCTATCAATAATATGCAAATCAAATTCTTGTAGCAAGAGAACCCATCTAATAAGTCTAGGTTTAGCATCTTTCTTTTCTATAATGTATTTAATAGTAGCATGATTAGTCTGAATAGTTACTTTAGAATCAACAATATAAGGTCCGAACTTATCACAAGCAAATACAACTGCTAAAAATTATTTTTCAGTAGTAGCATAATTTCTCTGGGCACTGTCTAGAGTTTTACTAGCATATTGGATAACATGTAATTTCTTATCAACTCTTTGTCCTAGAACAGCACCTACAACATAATCACTAGCATCACACATAATTTCAAAGGGTAAATTCCAATCAGGTGGCTGAACAATAGGTGCAGAAATCAAGGCTTTCTTAAGTATTTCAAATGCTTCTACACAATCATCATCAAAGACAAAAGGAACATCTTTTTGTAAGAGATTAGTCAGAGGCCTAGAAATTTTTGAGAAGTCTTTAATGAAACTCCTATAAAAACCGGCATTACCAAGGAAACTTCTTATACCTTTAATGTCCTTAGGACACGACATCTTTTCAATAACATCAAATTTAGCTTTATCAACTTCAATGCCTCTTTCAGAAATTTTATGCCCCAAGACAATACCTTCATTAACCATAAAGTGGCACTTCTCCCAATTCAAGACAAGATTAGTTTTTTCACATCTCTGCAAAACTCGATCAAGGTTGCTTAAGCAATCATCAAAAGAAGTTCCATACATGGAGAAATCATCCATGAAAACCTCAACAATCTTTTCACAAAAGTCAGAGAATATAGCAGTCATACATCTTTGAAAGGTAGCAGGTGCATTACATAAACCAAAAGGCATACGTCTATAAGCGAAGGTACCGAAAGGGCAAGTAAAAGTGGTATTTTCCTAATCCTCTTTCGACACAGGTATTTGAGAGAAACCATAATAACCGTCTAGAAAGCAAAAAATGTGTATGTTTCGATAATATTTCTAGCATTTGATCAATAAAAAGGTAAAGGGTAACGATCCTTTCTAGTAGCTTTATTTAATTTGCGGAAATCAATTACCATTCTATAACCTGTAACAATTCTTTTTGGGATCAATTCGTCTTTATCATTAGGAACAATAGTAATACCTCCCTTCTTAGGGACACAATGGACGGGACTTACCCACTGACTATCAGCAACAGGATAAATTATACCTGCCACTAGTAGCTTTAGTATTTCATTTCTTACCACTTCTTTCATCTTAGGATTTAACCGTCGTGTTGGAAATATGCCCTAGAGGCAATAATAAATTAGTTATTATTATATTTCCTTGTTCATGATAATCGTTTATTATCCATGCTAGAATTGTATTGATAGGAAACTCAGATACATGTGTGGATACATAGACAGCACCATGTCCCTAGTAAGCCTCTAGTTGACTAGCTCGTTGATCAATAGATGGTTACGGTTTCCTGACCATGGACATTGGATGTCATTGATAACGGGATCACATCATTAGGAGAATGATGTGATGGACAAAGACCCAATCCTAAGCCTAGCACAAGATCATGTAGTTCATATGCTAAAGCTTTTCTAATGTCAAGTATCATTTCCTTAGACCATGAGATTGTGCAACTCTCGGATACCGTAGGAGTGCTTTGGGTGTGCCAAACGTCACAACGTAACTGGGTGGCTATAAAGGTACACTACAGGTATCTCCGAAAGTGTCTGTTGGGTTGGCACGAATCGAGACTGGGATTTGTCACTCCGTGTAAACGGAGAGGTATCTCTGGGCCCACTCGATAGGACATCATCATAATGTGCACAATGTGATCAAGGAGTTGATCACGGGATGATGTGTTACGAAACGAGTAAAGAGACTTGTTGGTAACGAGATTGAACAAGGTATCGGGATACCGACGATCGAATCTCGGGCAAGTATCGTACCGCTAGACAAAGGGAATTGTATACGGGATTGATTAAGTCCTTGACATCGTGGTTCATCCGATAAGATCATCGTGGAACATGTGGGAGCCAATATGGGTATCCAGATCCCTCTGTTGGTTATTGACCGCAGAGTCATCTCGGTCATGTCTGCATGTCTCCCGAACCCGTAGGGTCTACACACTTAAGGTTCGGTGACGCTAGGGTTATAGAGATATTAGTATGCGGTAACCCGAAAGTTGTTCGGAGTCCCGGATGAGATCCCGGACGTCACGAGGAGTTCCAGAATGGTCCGGAGGTAAAGAATTATATATAGTAAGTGCTATTTCGGCCGTCGGGACAAGTTTCAGGGTCACTGGTATTGTACCGGGACCACCGGAAGGGTCCCGGGGGGTCCACCGGGTGGGGCCACCTGCCCCGGGGGGCCACATGGGCTGTAGGGGTGTGCGCCTTGGCCTACATGGGCCAAGGGCACCAGCCCCAAGAGGCCCATGCGCCAAGAGAGCAAGAAAGGAAGAGTCCTAAAGGGGGAAGGCACCTCCTAGGTGCCTTGGGGAGGAGGGATTCCTCCCTTGGCCGCCGCCCCCCCAGGAGATTGCATCTCCTAGGGCCGGCGCCCCCCCTTAGGCTCCCTATATATAGTGGGGGAAGGAGAGCCTCTCACCCCACGCCTTTGGTGCCTCCCTCTCCCTCTCCAACACATCCTCCTCCTCCATAGTGCTTGGCGAAGCCCTGCCGGAGTACTGCAGCTCCACCACCACCATGCCGTCGTGCTGCTGTTGGAGCCATCTTCCTCAACCTCTCCTTCCCCCTTGCTGGATCAAGAAGAAGGAGACGTTACACTGACCGTACGTGTGTTGAACACGGAGGTGCCGTCCGTTCGGCGCTAAGATCATCGGTGATTTGGATCACGACGAGTACGACTCCATCAACCCCGTTCTCTTGAACGCTTTCGCGCGAGATCTACAAGGGTATGTAGATCCACTCCTCCCTCGTTGCTAGATGACTCCATAGATAGATCTTGGTGACACGTAGGAAAATTTTGAATTTATGCTACGTTCCCCAATAGTGGTATCAGAGCTAGGTCTATGCGTAGTTTCTATGCACGAGTAGAACACAAAGTAGTTGTGGGCGTTGATTTTGTTAAATATGCTTACCGTTACTAGTCCAATCTTGATTCGGCGGCATCGTGGGATGAAGCGGCCCGGACCGACCTTACACGTACTCTTACGTGAGACTGGTTCCACCGACTGACATGCACTAGTTGCATAAGGTGGCTAGCGGGTGTCTGTCTCTCCGACTTTAGTCGGATCGGATTCGATGAAAAGGGTCCTTATGAAGGGTAAATAGCAATTGGCATATCACGTTGTGGTTTTTGCGTAGGTAAGAAACGTTCTTGCTAGAAACCCATAGCAGCCACGTAAAACATGCAAACAACAATTAGAGGACGTCTAACTTGTTTTTGCAGGGTATGCTATGTGATGTGATATGGCCAAAAGGATGTGATGAATGATATATGTGATGTATGAGATTGATCATGTTCTTGTAATAGGAATCACGACTTGCATGTCGATGAGTATGACAACCGGCAGGGGCCATAGGAGTTGTCTTAATTTATTTATGACCTGCGTGTCAACATAAACGTCATGTAATTACTTTACTTTATTGCTAACCGTTAGCTGTAGTAGTAGAAGTAATAGTTGGCGAGACAACTTCATGAAGACACGATGATGGAGATCATGATGATGGAGATCATGGTGTCATGCCGGTGACGATGATGATCATGGAGCCCCGAAGATGGAGATCAAAAGGAGCAAAGTGATGATGGCCATATCATGTCACTATTTGATTGGATGTGATGTTTATCATGTTTATGCATCTTATTTGCTTAGAACGACGGTAGTAAATAAGATGATCCCGCATTAAAATTTCAAGAAAGTGTTCCCCCTAACTGTGCATCGTTGCGAAAGTTCGTCGTTTCGAAGCACCACGTGATGATCGGGTGTGATAGATTCTTACGTTCGAATACAACGGGTGTTGACGAGCCTAGAATGTACAGACATGGCCTCGGAACACATGCAAAACACTTAGGTTGACTTGACGAGCCTAGCATGTACAGACATGGCCTCGGAACACAAGAGACCGAAAGGTCGAGCATGAGTCGTATGGTAGATACGATCAACATGAAGATGTTCACCGATGTTGACTAGTCCGTCTCACGTGATGATCGGACACGGCCTAGTTGACTCAGATCATGTAATCACTTAGATGACTAGAGGGATGTCTATCTGAGTGGGAGTTCATAAGATGAACTTAATTATCCTGAACGTAGTCAAAAGGTCTTCGCAAATTATGTCGTAGCTCGCGCTTCAGTTCTACTGTTTAGATATGTTCCTAGAGAAAATTTAGTTGAAAGTTGATAGTAGCAATTTTGCAGACTAGGTCCGTAAACTGAGGATTGTCCTCATTGCTTCATAGAAGGCTTATGTCCTTAATGCACCGCTCAGTGTGCTGAACCTCGAACATCGTCTGGAGATGTTGGGAACATCTAACATACAAATTTTGATAACTACGTGATAGTTCAGTTAAACGGCTTAGAGTTGAGGCACCGAAGACATTTTGAAACGTCGCGAAACATATGAGATGTTTCGAGGGCTGAAATTGGGATTTCAGGCTCGTGCCCACGTCAAGAGGTATAAGACCTCCGACGATTTTCTTAGCCTGCAAACTAAGGGAGAAAAGCTCAATTGTTGAGCTTGTGCTCAGATTGTCCGAGTACAACAATCATTTGAATCGAGTGGGAGTTGATCTTCCAGAGATAGTGATGTTTCTCCAAAGTCATTGCCACCAAGTTGCTAGAGCTTCGTGATGAACTATAACATATCAGGGATAGATATGATGATCCTTGAAATACTCGCGATGTTTGACACTACGAAAGTAGAAATCAAGAAGGAGCATCAATTGTTGATGGTTAGTGAAACCACTAGTTTCAAGAAGGGCAAGGGCAAGAAGGGATACTTCATGAAACGGCAAATCAGCTGCTGCTCTAGTGAAGAAACCCAAAGTTGAACCCAAACCCGAGACTAAGTGCTTCTGTAATAAGGGGAACAGCCACTGGAGCAGAATTACCCTAGATACTTGGTAGATGAGAAGGCTGTCGATAGAAGTATATTGGATATACATTATGTTAATGTGTACTTTACTAGTATTCCTAGTAGCACCAGGGTATTAGATACCGGTTCGGTTGCTAAGTGTTAGTAACTCGAAATAAAAGCTACAGAATAAACGGAGACTAGCTAAAGGTGAGATGACGATATGTGTTGGAAGTATTTCCAAGGTTGATCAAATATCGTACGCTCCCTCTACCATGAAGATTGGTGTTTGCGTTGAGCATAGATATGATTGGATTATGTCTATCGCAATACGGTTATTCATTTAAGGAGAATAATGGTTACTCTGTTTATTTGAATAATACCTTCAATGGTCTTGCACCTAAAATGAATGGTTTATTGAATCTCGATCGTAGTGATACACATGTTCATGCCAAAAGATATAAGATAGTAATGATAGTACCACCTACTTGTGGCACTGCCACGTAAGTCATATCGGTATAAAACGCATGAAGAAGCTCCATGTTGATGGATCTTTGGACTCACTCGTTTTTTGAAAAGTTTGAGACATGCGAACCATGTCTATTGGTGTATATGCATGAAGAAACTCCATGCAAATGGACCGTTTGGACTCACTTGATTTTGAATCACTTGAGACATGCAAATCATACCACATGGGCAAGATGACTGAAAGCCTCGTTTTCAGTAAAATGGAACTAGAAAGCAACTTGTTGGAAGTAATACATTTTGATGTGTGCAGTCCAATGAGTGCTGTGGCGTGTAGTGGATATCGTTATGTTCTTACTTCACAGATGATTTGAGTAGATGTTGAGTACATTTACTTGATGAATCACGAGTCTGAATTATTGAAAGGTTCAAGTAATTTTAGGGTGAAGTTGAAAGATCGTCATGACAAGAGGATAAAATATCTATGATATGATCATAGAGATGAATATCTGAATTACGAGTTTGGCACAGAATTAAGACATTGTGGAAATTGTTTCACAACTAATACAACCTGGAACACCATAGTGTGATGGTGTGTCCGAACATCATAACTGCACCCTATTGGATATGATGCATACCATGATGTCTCTTATCGAATTACGATGATAGTTTATGGGTTAGGCATTAGAGACAACCACATTCACTTTAAATAGGGAACGATGTAATTCCGATGAGATGACACCGTATGAACTATGGTTTAGAGAAACCTAAGCTGTCATTTCTTAAAAGTTTGGGGCTGCGACGCTTATGTGAAAAAGTTTCAGGCTGATAAGCTCGAACCCAAAGCGGATAAATGCATCTTCATAGGACACCCAAAACAGTTGGGTATACCTCCTGTCTCAGATCCGAAAGCAATAAGGGATTGTTTCTAGAATCGGGTCCTTTCTCGAGGAAAAGTTTCTCTCGAAAGAATTGAGTGGGAGGATGGTGGAGACTTGATGAGGTTATTGAACCGTCTCTTCAACTAGTGTGTGGCAGGGCACAGGAAGTTGTTCCTGTGGCACCTACACCAATTGAAGTGGAAGCTTATGATAGTGATCATGAAACTTCAGATCAAGTCACTAACAAACCTCGTGGGATGACAAGGATGCGTACTACTTCAGAATGGTACGTAATCCTGTCTTGGAAGTCATGTTGCTAGACAACAATGAACCTACGAGCTATGGAGAAGCAATGGTGGGCCTGAATTCCGATAAATGGCTCGAGGCCATAAAATCCGAGAAAGGATCCATGTATGAAAACAAAGTGTAGACTTTGGAAGAACTACTTGATGGTCGTAAGGCTGTTAGGTACATATGGATTTTAAAAGGAAGACGGACAATGATGGTAAGTATCACCATTAAGAAAGCTCGACTTGTCGTTAAGATGTTTTCCGACAAGTTCAAGGAGTTGACTACGATGAGACTTTCTCACTCGTAGCGATGCTAAGAGTCTGTTGGAATTATATTAGCGATTACTGCATTATTTATGAAATCTTGCAGATAGGATGTCAAAACATTGTTTCCTCGACGATTTTCTTGAGGAAAGGTTGTATGTGATACAACCGGAAGATTTTGTCAATCCTGAAAGATGCTAATAAGTATGCAAAGCTCCAGTAATCCTTCTAAGGACTGGAGTAAGCATCTCGGAGTTGGAATGTATGCTTTGATGAGATGATCAAAGATTTTGGGTGTATACAAAGTTTATGAGAAACTTGTATTTCCAAAGAAGTGAGTGGGAGCACTATAGAATTTCTGATGAGTATATGTTGTTGACATATTGTGGATCAGAAATGACGTAGAATTTCTGGAAAGCATATAGGGTCATTTGAAAGGTGTTTTTCAATGGAAAACCTGGATTAAGCTACTTGAACATTAAGCATCAAGATCTATAAGGATAGATCAAAAACGCTTAATGGTACTTTCAAATGAGCACATACCTTGACATGATCTTGAAGGTGTTCAAGATGGATCAGCCAAAGAAGGAGTTCTTGCCTGAGTTGTAAGGTATGAAGTTAAGACTTAAAGCTCGACCACGGAAGAAGAAAGAGGAAGGACGAAGGTCGTCCCCTATGCTTTTGTCATAGTCTCTATACGGTATGCCATGCTAAGTACCGCACCTGATGTGTGCCTTGCCACATGTCTGGCAAGAGGGTACAAAGGTGATCCAGGAGTGGATCACTATATAGCGGTCAAAAATTGTCCTCGGAGTAATAAGGACATGTTTCTCGATTATGGAGGTGATAAAGAGTTCGGCGTAAAGGGTTACATCGATGCAAGATTTAACACCTATCCGAATGACTCTGAGTAGCAAACCGGATACGTATAGTGGAGCAACCATTTGGAATAGCTCCAAGTGGAGCGTGGAAGCAGCATTTGTAATATGACCTAGAGATTTGCGAAGTACATACGGATCTGAATGTTGCAGACCCGTTGACTAAAACCTCTCTCACAAGCAAACCATGATCAAACCCAGAACTCATTGAGTCTTAATCACATGATGATATGAACTAGTTTAGTGACACTAGTAAACTCTTTGGATGTTGGTCACATGGCGATGTGACCTGTGAGTGTTAATCACATGACAATGTGAACTAGATTATTGACTCTAGTGCAAGTGGGAGACTGTTGGAAATATGCCCTAGAGGCAATAACAAATTAGTTATTATTATATTTCCTTGTTCATGATAATCGTTTATTATCCATGCTAGAATTGTATTGATAGGAAACTCAGATACATGTGTGGATACATAGACAGCACCATGTCCCTAGTAAGCCTCTAGTTGACTAGCTCGTTGATCAATAGATGGTTACGGTTTCCTGACCATGGACATTGGATGTCATTGATAACGGGATCACATCATTAGGAGAATGATGTGATGGACAAAGACCCAATCCTAAGCCTAGCACAAGATCATGTAGTTCATATGCTAAAGCTTTTCTAATGTCAAGTATCATTTCCTTAGACCATGAGATTGTACAACTCTCGGATACCGTAGGAGTGCTTTGGGTGTGCCAAACGTCACAACGTAACTGGGTGGCTATAAAGGTACACTACAGGTATCTCCGAAAGTGTCTGTTGGGTTGGCACGAATCGAGACTGGGATTTGTCACTCCGTGTAAACGGAGAGGTATCTCTGGGCCCACTCGGTAGGACATCATCATAATGTGCACAATGTGATCAAGGAGTTGATCACGGGATGATGTGTTACGAAACGAGTAAAGAGAGACTTGCCGGTAACGAGATTGAACAAGGTATCGGGATACCGACGATCGAATCTCGGGCAAGTATCGTACCGCTAGACAAAGGGAATTGTATACGGGATTGATTAAGTCCTTGACATCGTGGTTCATCCGATGAGATCATCGTGGAACATGTGGGAGCCAACATGGGTATCCAGATCCCGCTGTTGGTTATTGACCGGAGAGTCATCTCGGTCATGTCTGCATGTCTCCCGAACCCGTAGGGTCTACACACTTAAGGTTCGGTGACGCTAGGGTTATAGAGATATTAGTATGCGGTAACCCGAAAGTTGTTCGGAGTCCCGGATGAGATCCCGGACGTCACGAGGAGTTCCGGAATGGTCCGGAGGTAAAGAATTATATATAGGAAGTGCTATTTCGGCCGTCGGGACAAGTTTCGGGGTCACCGGTATTGTACCGGGACCACCGGAAGGGTCCCGGGGGGTCCACCGGGTGGGGCCACCTGCCCCGGGGGGCACATGGGCTGTAGGGGTGTGCGCCTTAGCCTACATGGGCCAAGGGCACCAGCCCCAAGAGGCCCATGCGCCAAGAGAGCAAGAAAGGAAGAGTCCTAAAGGGGGAAGGCACCTCCTAGGTGCCTTGGGGAGGAGGGATTCCTCCCTTGGCCGCCGCCCCCCCAGGAGATTGCATCTCCTAGGGCCGCCGCCCCCCTTAGGCTCCCTATATATAGTGGGGGAAGGAGGGCCTCTCACCCCACGCCTTTGGTGCCTCCCTCTCCCTCTCCAACACATCCTCCTCCTCCATAGTGCTTGGCGAAGCCCTGCCGGAGTACTGCAGCTCCACCACCACCACGCCGTCGTGCTGCTGTTGGAGCCATCTTCCTCAACCTCTCCTTCCCCCTTGCTGGATCAAGAAGAAGGAGACATTACGCTGACCATACGTGTGTTGAACGCGGAGGTGTCGTCCGTTCGGCGCTAAGATCATCGGTGATTTGGATCACGACGAGTACGACTCCATCAACCCCGTTCTCTTGAACGCTTTCGCGCGCGATCTACAAGGGTATGTAGATCCACTCCTCCCTCGTTGCTAGATGACTCCATAGATAGATCTTGGTGACACGTAGGAAAATTTTGAATTTATGCTACGTTCCCCAACACGTCGTTGGTGATCAATAATTGGTTTAGCGTATTTCTCCAATTTTATTTTGTGCTAGCATAGAGTGGGACTAATGCCCTTAAGATCATCAAGAGTATATCCAATAGCAGCACGGTGCTTCTTCAGAGTTTTCAATAATTTCTCTTCTTCCTGCTCTGAAAGGTTAGCACTAATATTAACAGGATATATCTTCTTTTCACCAAGATAAGCATATTTAAGAGTATCAGGTAATGGTTTAAGCTCAAACACGGGATCACCCTTGGGTGGAGGAGGATCCCCTAGAATTCCAATAGGCAAGTTGTGTTTCAAAATAGGTCCATGTTTAAAGAATACTTCATCTATTTCCCTTCTTTCATTCATAAACATATCATTTTCATGGTCTAGCAAATATTGTTCTAAAGGATCATTAGGAGGCACGGAAATAGAAGCAAGACCAATAATTTCATCTTTACTAGGAAATTCTTTATCATGGGGTTGTCTACAAAATTTAGCAAAATTAAAATCATGAGACATATCCCCTAAACCAACAGTAATAATATCCTTTTCGCAGTCTATCTTAGCATTAACAGTATTCAAGAAGGGTCTACCAAATATAATGGGACAAAAGTCATCTTGTGGAGAAGCAAGAACAAGAAAATCGGTAGGATATTTAATTTTCCCACACAAGACTTCAACATCTCTAACAATCCCAACTGGTTAAATAGTATCTCTATTGGCAAGCTTAATAGTAACATCAATATCTTCTATCTCAGCAGGTGCAATGTCATGCATAATTTTTTATATAAAGTGTAAGGTATTGCACTGACACTAGCACCCATATCACATAAGCCATGATAACAATGATCTCCTATTTAACAGAAACAACAAGCATGCCAACAACAGCTCTATTTTTACTTTTAGTATTGGGTCTAGCAATTCTAGCAGCTTCATTACAGAAGTAAATAACATGCCCATCAATATTATCGACCAAGAGATCCTAACCATAGCAATACTAGGTTCAACTTTAATTTTCTTAGAGGGTATATGTGTTCTAGCATACTCTTACGAACCATAGTTGAAGCTTTAGCATGATCCTTTATTCTAACAGGGAAAGGTAGTTTCTCAATATAAGCGGTAGGAACAATAGGATCAACATTATAAGTGATAGTATTTTTTTCTTCAACTTTAATAGGTTCGACTACTTTTACTTCAATGGGAGGATGATATTTAAACCACTTCTCCTTAGGGAGATCAACATGAGTAGCAAATGATTCACGGAAAGAAGCTGCTATCTCAGAGTCAAGTCCACATTTAGTGCTAAATTCATGAAAAGCATCGGTATCCATAAAAGATTTAACATAATCAAACTTAGGTGTTATACCTAACTCCTTACCTTCGTCGAGTTCCCAATATTCAGAGTTTTGTTTAATTCTTTACAATAAATCCCATCTGAATTCAATAGTCTTCATCATAAAAGAACCAGTACAAGAAGTATCGAGCATGGAGCGATTATTGAGAGAAAGCTGAGCATAAAATTTTTGAATAATAATTTCTCTTGGGAGCTCATGATTGGGGCATGAATATAACATTGACTTAAGCCTCCCCCAAGCTTGAGCGATACTTTCTCCTTCGCGAGGCCAAAAATTATATATATAATTACGATCACGATGAACCAGATGCATAGGATAAAACTTCTGATGAAATTCCAATTTCAATCGGTTGTATTTCCACGATCCAATATCACCACATAGCCTAAACCATGTCAATGCCTTTCGTTCAAAGATAAAGGGAAGACCTTCTTCTTGATAACATCCTCGGGCATACCTGCAAGCTTAAATAATCCACAAACTTCATCCACATAGATTAGGTGCATATCAGGATGTAATGTTCCATCTCCTGTAAAAGGATTAGCTAGCAGTTTCTCTATCATACCCGAAGGAATTTCAATGTAAACATTTTCAGTAGGTTCAGTAGGTTGAGGAGCAACTCTTTGCTCTACTGGTCTGGGTGAAGATACCCCGAACAAGCCCCTCAAAGGATTATTTTCCATAGTAACAAGTGACAGTAAATTTCAGCACACTATATAAATTTTTCCTTACCAAATTCCACCTACCAAAGGCGCTTCAGTCCCCGGCAACGGCGCCAGAAAAAAGAGTCTTGATGACCCACAAGTATAGGGGATCTATCGTAGTCCTTTCGATAAGTAAGAGTGTTGAACCCAACGAGGAGCAGAAGGAAATGACAAGCAGTTTTCAGTAAGGTATTCTCTGCAAGCACTGGAATTATCGGTAACAGATAGTTTTGTGATAATGTAATTCGTACGGGTAACAAGTAACAAAAGTAAACAAGGTGCAGCAAGGTGGCCCAATCCTTTTTGTAGCAAAGGACAAGCCTGGACAAACTCTTATATAAAGGAAAGCGCTCCCGAGGACACATGGGAATTATCGTCAAGCTAGTTTTCATCATGCTCATATGATTCGCGTTCGTTACTTTGATAATTTGATATGTGGGTGGACCAGTGCTTGGGTACTGCCCTTTCTTGGAAAAGCATCCCACTTATGATTAACCCCCCTCACAAGCATTCGCAACTACAACAGAAGAATTAAGGTAAACCTAACCATAGCATGAAACATATGGATCCAAATCAGCCCCTTACGAAGCAACGCATAAACTAGGGTTTATGCTTCTGTCACTCTAGCAACCCATCATCTACTTATTACTTCCCAATGCCTTCCCCTAGGCCTAAACAATGGTGAAGTGTCATGTAGTCGACGTTCACATAACACCACTAGAGGAAAGACAACATACTTCTCATCAAAATATCGAACGAATACCAAATTCACATGATTACTTATAACAAGACTTCTCCCATGTACTCAGGAACAAACGTAACTACTCACAAATCATATTCATGTTCATAATAAGAGGGGTATTAATGTGCATAAAGGATCTGAACATATAATCTTCCACCGAATAAACCAACTAGCATCAACTACAAGGAGTAATCAACACTACTAGCAACCCACAGGTACCAATCTGAGGTTTTGAGACAAAGATCAGATACAAGAGATGAACTAGGGTTTGAGAGGAGATGGTGTTGTTGAAGATGTTGACGGAGATTGACCCCCTCCCAATGAGAGGATCGATGGTGATGATGATGGTGTCGGTTTCCCCCTCCCGGAGGGATGTTTCCCCGGCAGAACAGCTCCGCCGGAGCCCTAGATTGCTTCCGCCAAGGTGCCTTGAGACGGCGGCGCTTCATCCTGAAAGCTTCCTTATGATTTTTCTAGGGCAAAAGACACCTTTAACAGAAGATGGGCATCGGGGGGCTTCCAGGTGGCCCACGAGGCAGGGGCGCGCCCAGGGGGGTAGGGCGCGCCATCCACCCTCGTGGACAGTGGGTGGCCCCCCTCGGGTGCTTTATTCGCCCAATATTTTTAATATATTCCGAAACTGACTTTCGTGGAGTTTCAGGACTTTTGGAGTTGTGTAGAATAGGTCTCTAATATTTGCTCCTTTTCCAGCCCAGGATTCCAGCTGCCCGCATTCTCCCTCTTCATGTAAACCTTGTAAAATAAGAGAGGAAAGGCATAAGTATTATGACATAATGTGTAAGAACAGCCCATAATGCAATAAATATCGATATAAAAGCATGATGAAAAATGGATGTATCACTTCTCATTCCGACCAATCAAGCACCGAACATACGGAACCTCCGAGTTCTACACACATTCAGCTCAATGATGTCCCTCGAACTCTTGATCCAGCAAAGTCCCAAGGAAGTAGATGAGTTCCATCAGGACGACAGTGTGGTGACGGTGATGGTTAAGTGATCCGCGCAGGGCTTCACCTAAGCACTACGACAATATGACCGGAGGCGTA
>NC_041388.1:114664258-114679721 GCF_002162155.2 Triticum dicoccoides
AGGGGAGGAGATGCGGCCAAGGGGGCGCCCCAAGTAGGAGGAATCCTACTTGAGCGCCTCCCCAATTCGGCCTCCCCTCCTTCCATAAGTTATGGAGGGGGAAGGAAGGAGGAGGGAGAGGGAAGGAAGGGGAGGCCTAATGTCTACTACGCAAGTTTATTCTTGTAGACACGTGTTGGGCCTCCAAGCGCAGAGTTCTGTAGGACAGTAGCAATTTTCCCTCAAGTGGATGACCTGAGGTTTATCAATCTGTGGGAGGCGTAGGATGAAGATGGTCTCTCTCAAACAACCCTACAACCAAATAATAAAAAGTCTCTTGTGTCCCCAATACACCAAATACAATGGCAATTTGTATAGGTGCACTAGTTCGGCGAAGAGATGGTGATACAAGTGTAATATGGATAGTAGATATTGATTTTTGTGATAATAACAATAAAAACAGCAAGGTAGCAATTGATAAAACGGAGCAAAAACGATATTGCAATGCTTGAAAATGAGGCCTAGGGTCCGTACTTTCGCTAGTGCAATCTCTCAACAATGCTAATATAATTGGATCATATAACCATCCCTCAACGTGCAATGAAGAATCACTCCAAAGTTCCTATCTAGCGGAGAACATAAGAAGAAATCGTTTGTAGGGTACGAAACCACCTCGAAGCTATTCTTCCGATCGATCTATCCAAGAGTTCGTACTAAAATAACACCAAATAATTTCAGATTCATAATATTCAATCCAACACAAAGAACCTCAAAGAGTGCCGCAAGATTTCTACTGGAGAAACAAAGACAAGAACATGCATCAACTCCTATGCGTAGATTACCCCAATGTCACCTCGGGAATCCGCGAGTTGAGTTCCAAAACATATAGCTACTGGTACAAAATCTCAAATCAATAACACGAGAGAGAGAGAGAGAGAGAGAGATTAAACACATTGCTACTGCTACCTCAAATCAATAAAAGTATTCAATCCGATAAAACGAAAAGGGAAAACTCAATTCATCACAACAACATAGAGAGGGGAAAACACCATATGATCCGACTATACTAACAAAGCCCGTGATACATCAAGATCGTGACATCTCAAGAACACGAGAGAGAGGGAGAGAGAGAGATTAAACACATAGCTACTGGTACAAACCCTCAACCCCGAGGGTGGACTACTCCCTCATCATCATGGTGGCCGCCGGGATGATGAAGATGGCCACCGGTGATGATTTTCCCCTCCGGCAGGGTGCCAGAACAGGGTCTAGATTGGTTTTTCGTGGCTACAGAGGCCTGCGGCAGCGCAACTTCTGATCTAGGGTTATTTTTGATGGTTTCTCTATTTATAGGATTTTTTGGCGTCGGTCGCGAAGATGGGCCTCGAGGTCAGCACAATCCACCGGGGCACAGACAAGGGCCCAGGCGCGCCCCGGTGTCTTGTGCCCCACTCCTTCACCTTCTGGTCCTTACACGAAGCTTTTGGGGTCTCTTTTGTTCCAAAAATATCGTTAAAAAGTTTCAGCTCATTTGGAGAACTTTCAATTCTACACCACAAACAACACCACGGTAATTATGCTGAAAACATCGTCAGTCCGGGTTAGTTCCATGCAAATCGTACCAAAACCATATAAGATTGTTGTAAACATGGCATGAATACTTCATAAATTATAGATACGTTGGAGACGTATCAGCATCCCCAAGCTTAATCCTACTCGTCCGCGAGTAGGTAAATGATAAAAGAAATAATTTATGAAGTGTGAATGCTAGCAAAGTGCATAAGTTTGATCAATGATAATTTCAATCACTTTTCCTAGCATCATAACAACAACTCTTTCTCATAAAACTAATTATGTTAAAGTAGCAACCAATTCACATGTTAAGGTTCAAACAATGAATTCTTTTGAAACTCAACAACCTATGTTCTCAGTCATCAAGCAATTGCAATTCAACTTATTCAACAAAGTCTAAGTAAGAGTTTCGCAACCTGTGTACCAAACCTATTGTGTATCTCACCATGAGTTTGGCAAGAGGGTACAATAGTGATCCAGGAGTGGATCACTAGACAGCGGTCAAAGTTATCCTTAGTGAAATAAGGATATGTTTCTCGGTTATGGAGGTGATAAAGAGTTCATCGTAAAGAGTTACGTCGATGCAAGCTTTTACACCGATCTGGATGACTCCGAGTCTCAATCTGGATACATATTGAAAGTGGTAGCAACTAGCTAGAGTAGCTCCATGCAAAGCATTGTAGACATAGAAAATTTGCAAAATACATACGGCTCTGAATGTGTCAGGCCCATTGACTAAAGCTTCTCTCACAAGCAAAACATGATCACACCTTAGTACTCTTTGGGTGTTAATCACATAGCGATGTGAACTAGATTATTGACTCTAGTAAACCCCTTTGGGAAGTCACATGGCGATGTGAACTAATCACATAAAGATGTGAACTAGATTATTGACTCTAGTGCAAGTGCGAGACTGAAGGAAATATGCCCTAGAGGAATAATAAAGTTGTTATTTATATTTCTTTATATCATGATAAATGTGTATTATTCATGCTAGAATTGTATTAATTGGAAACTTGGTACATGTGTGGATAAATAGACAAAACAAAGTGTCCTTAGTATGCCTCTACCTGACTTGCTCATTAATCAAAGATGGTTAAGTTTCCTGACCATAGACATGTGTTGTCATTTGATGAACAGGATCACATCATTAGGAGAATGATGTGATGGACAAGACCCATCCGTTAGCTTAGCATAATGATCGTTTAGTTTTATTGCTATTGCTTTCTTCATGACTTATACATGTTCCTCTGACTATGAGATTATGCAACTCCTGAATACCGAAGGAACACCTTGTGTGCTATTAAATGTCACATCGTAAATGGGTGATTATAAAGATGCTCTACATGTGTCTCCGATGGTGTTTGTTGAGTTGGCATAGATTGAGATTAGGATTTGTCACGACGTGTATCGGAGAGGTATCTCTGGGCCCCCTCGGTAATGCACATCACTATAAGCCTTGCAAGTAATGTGACTAATGAGTTAGTTATGGGATGATGCATTACAAAACAAGTAAAGAGACTTGCGAGTAACGAGATTGAACTAAGTATGAGGATACCAACGATCGAATCTCGGGCAAGTAACATACCGATGACAAAGGGAATAATGTATGTTGTTATGCGGTTTGACCGATAAAGATCTTCGTAGAATATGTAGGAGCCAATATGAGCATCCAGGTTCCGCTATTGGTTATTGACCGGAGATGTGTCTCGGTCATGTCTACATAGTTGTCGAACCTGTAGGATCCACAAGCTTAACGTTCGATGACGATTTATATTATGAGTTATGTGATTTGATTACCGAAGTTTGTTTGCAGTCCCGGATGAGATCGAGGACATGACGAGGAGTCTTGAAATGGTCGAGAGGTAAAGATTCATATATTGGAAGGCTATATTCGGACATCAGAAAGGTTCCGAGTGATTCGGGTATTTTTCGGAGTACCGGGGAGTTACGGGAATTCACCGGGAGAAGTAATGGGCCTTATTGGGCCATACGGGAAAAGAGGAGGCAGGCCAAGGGGAGGTGTCGCCCCCCCATGGGTCCAAATTGGACTAGGGGAAGGGGGCGGTGCCCCCCTTGCCTTTTCTTGTTCCCTCTCTGTCGGTGTCAAAACCGGCGGATCTCGGGTAGGGGGTCCCGAACTGTGCGTCTAGGCCGGATGGTAACAGGAGGAAGGGGACACGAAGTTTTACCCAGGTTCGGGCCCTCTTGATGGAGGTAAAACCCTATGTCCTGCTTGATTAATATTGATGATATGGGTAGTACAAGAGTAGATCTACCACGAGATCAGAGAGGCTAAACCCTAGAAGCTAGCCTATAGTATGATTGTATGTTGTGATTGTTGTCCTACGGACTAAAACCCTCTGGTTTATATAGACACCGGAGAGGGTTATGGTTACACCAGGTCGGTTACAAAGGAGGAGATATCCATATCCGTATTGCCTAGCTTGCCTTCCACGCCAAGTAGAGTCCCATCCGGACACCAGACGAAGTCTTCAATCTTGTATCTTCATAGTCTAACAGTCCCGCCAATGGAGATAGTCTGGCTGTCCGGAGACCCCCTAATCCAGGACTCCCTCAGTAGCCCCTGAACCAGGCTTCAATGACGATGAGTCCGGCGCGCAGTATTGTCTTCGACATTGCAAGGCAGGTTCCTTCTCCGAATACATCACAGAAGAATTTGAATACGAGGATAGTGTCCGACCCTGCAAAATAAGTTCCACATTCCACCACAGAGAGAATAATATTTTCACAGATCTAATTTGATGGCTTGTTTTGGCAGCACGACGTTATGTCATGGCCCGGTGATTATTCGAACCGTTTCTTTTAACCAGCTCCACACATAACGCGAGGCGGTTTTTTGACACGTCTTGTCGAAGCAGAGATCATGTTCCCCCAATTACGGGATTCTCATTAATGCGGCCATGGGTAACCCAACCATGTCTAGGACTCCTAGATTATAGGCAAGTCCCAAACGGCTACGGAGAGGACGCTTGATATTCACCCTCTTTATAAGGGGACAAGGTTTTCGCTTTTTTCCTCTCGTGCTCAATCGAACCCTTCCCCCGCCTTGAGTTCTAACACCCAAAGCCCAGGTTAGGTGCTCCGGATCTTCAATCATGTCCGGATCTAGCCTTCAAGGCCGATGGATGCCCTCCTCCGTTACGGAAGAGGACATCAAGAAGTTGAGGGAGGCCAGATACCTGACCACCGAGGTTTTGCATCGGCTGCCTGCTCGAGGGCATATCGTCCCTACTCCCGAACACAACAAGAACGTCGTGTTCGTCTCCCACTTCCTCCGAGGTCTAGGCCTCACTCTGGATCCCTTCGTCAGGGGTTTGTTGTTCTATTATGGGCTAGATTTCCACGATCTAGCTCCAGACTCCTTTCTCCACATCTCAACATTTATTGTCGCGTGTGAGGCCTTCCTCCGCGTTACCCCTCACTTCGGCATGTGGCTCAAGACCTTTGAAGTAAAGCCGAAGATGATCGAGGGGCAACATGCAGCGTGCGGAGGTGCATCAATAGGCAAGATGGCAGGAGCTTCATGGCCGAAAGGTTCCTTTCCAGAGGTGTCCGAATTATGGCAACGGGAGTGGTTTTACGTCACAGCTCCTAGAAGTGCCAAGTGGGCGGCTGCCCCCGCTTTCCACTCGGGCCCCCCACCACAACTGATGTCATGGATTAGTAGAGGTCTAAGCTGGGGTCCAGCTAAGGACGTGCATATACTGCAAAGCCGCATCCGAGATCTCTTCGAGGGAGATTTTAATTTGGCTGTGGTAATACAAGTTATGCTGGTTCGTCAAGTCCAGCCTTGCAAACGCCGGCCCCTTCGCTTATGGGAGTTCAACCCAGAGGGACCGCGTGCCATTCAAAGTTTCCTCGGCCTGACGCACGAGGAGATGTACAAGTCATTCTTCGGACCTCAAGTAGAGTGTTCAGATATTACCGAGGACGTGGGCCTGAGCAGTAACCGCGCTGCCGAACAAGTAAGAAACCCTCCGGCCGAACACACTGTCTTTTATTCATCACGAAGTTATTTCTGAGAGTTCGCTTTTTGACCAGGACTGGCTAACAAAGGCGAGGATGATTTGGTGTTTGGCCCCCCTCCCTGAGGGTTTAGAAAATCCGGTATTGGAAAAGATGCTCGAGGTCGCACCTTGCCCGGAGCCCTTGAAGGAAGATACCGGGGGGGATAATACGGGCGGACACGGGCCCCCATCGCTGCCCGTTCCAACCGAGGGAATGAGCGTCTCCACGAAGGAGGACAACTGGGGGAGGAAAAGGACTGCTTCCGAGGATCCGGAAGCCGAAGCCTCCAAACGGGAGAAGAAGTCTCCCACAGAGGGTCCTGCCTCGGGGGGTGCTTTTGCCGCACAAAGTCCACGGGGGGATCAGTCCTCCAACGAGTCGTAAGTGATCCAAAATACTATAATAGTAAAGGTATGCTATCTTTTTTCTGAGAAAATAACCACCGCATATATCTTGCAGTTCGGGCCTTAGCCCCTCTCAGATGAGCTCGTCCTCGGGGGATCTTCTTCCAGAGATGATGGAGAGCAAAACGCCTCCCCCGGACTCCTCCGCTCAAGAAGCGGGCGACCCTGAAGTGTCGTTGCGGAGGGCCTCTCTGGATCTGGTGAGGCCAGAAGATAATCCCATAGACCCCCGAAGTCCCCAGCGTCCGGCTCCCGAAGAGAGCAGACAAAAGAGTCCGGCACCGTCTGGTGTGCGGTCGGATGTTCTGAGGGAGTTGGTGGGGTGAGCGGCCATCTCAGAAGAACACTGTATGCTGATGGGTATGGTGATGGAGAGAATCTCGTCCACCGAAAGCGGATTACATGAAGCCTTTATGAGTCTACTGACAGGCTTTGAGGTACGTGAGATAATATGTGATAGTACTGCACATGTTAGGTGTGCCCTGTGTAGATAGTAGCCCCTGAGACTCTGGTTGTCGTCGAGAACGGCGGCGAACAGAGGATCATATTCCCATGCAATAACCAGACTGCCCCTATGTGCATGCGGTGGAAGCTCCGGTGGCTAGCCGGACTAGTGAGTTTGCCAAATTAAAACGGCAACTGGATGCGGCAGACGCCGACATCAAGCTTGTTAACAAGAGGCTTGACGAGGCACAGGGTAAGTGTTATTATCTGGTGAACGCCACATAGTAAGAGCAGCATGATGCCAGTATCTTTAATATGTTGTGACTGCAGATGGAGCTGCCACCGTGGAAACCTTGCGGGCAGAACTTGCCCGAGCCAAGGAACAAGCGAGGATTAGTAATGCCGCTGCTTTGAAGGCAGCCGAAGAGTTGAAAGCCGAGAAGGCCGCACATTGCAAGGGCCAAGAGAAGATGGCCAAGATGGTCATAGAATTAAAAGACACTGCTGACCATTGCCGGGTCCTGAAAAAGAAAACCGGGCGAAGGCAACGGACCTTGAGAAGGCCACGGCGGCGGACAAAGACACCCGTTCTGCTATGAGAGCGAAGAAGGAGGAGTTGCGGGAAGCCGGGGATATTGCGGCTGGGAAACCCTTCATGTTACGGAGGAAGTTCGGAGATCCACGGTATGCCCCTCTGGATCGGCTGTGGAGTTCGGTAGATGCGTATATGGATTTGGCGGCGAGCGCTGCCGATGCGGCCAAGTACTTCCAAGGTCAGACAGATCATGAAGTGGACAAGCTGTTCTGGTCGCAATTCCACGTTCCAGAGCGTCCGCTTTCATTGACTGACCAGCTAGCCGAATGGGCCGAACTGAATAGGTTGTCCGAAGTCGCCATGAGGTCTGTTGTGGATCAGCTATGGCCGGAAAAGCCAAAGCCGAACAGCTATTTCATCTTAGTGCATCAGTTCCTTGGTGTGGTGCCGCACATTAATGCGATGAAGAGGTCGGCGTGCATAGAAGGCTCGCGGATGGCCCTTGCCCATGTTAAAGCATACTGGGCGGAGATGGACGCTACCACTATTGCGGCGCAGGGTTCGGCCATAGGCCGAGTGGCAGCCGAGCATTATTTCGAGGAGGTTCTCGAGGGTGCTCGTTTGATAGAGGCCCAGTTCTCGAAGGATATTATGTTTGAGTGATATGTATTCTCATTGTAAACACAATGCTTTTATGAAGTTTTTATAAGGCTATGTTTATACTTTTGCCTGAAAGTAGTATGATGCCTCCTGTGCGGCCTTTTATGTATACATGTGTATAACCTGAAAGATTGCAGCCGTCGGCTTCAACCCCCACGCATACAATGCGGAGGTGCTCGCAAAAAACGCGTGTTCACACTTAACCCAACGTCTTGGTCCTATTAAGGAGGTGGTAGCGTAGCGAGCGAGGCAACCGGACCATAATGCTTTAACACTTTCACTTAGCCATAGGAGTTTGACAGTGGGGCTACTAGATAGCCCCTGGTGGCTCCGCACTCTCCTGATCGCGGGGTGCGTATATGCCTGGCCGGAAAATGGCCCTTCGTTAAGGCGGAGGAATTCTAACATTCTGATAGGTCATCGAGTGGTTGACCAGTCTCACGCTATATCATGACAGTCAGTTTTCGGCTTTCTCTACTGAGGTGCTCGTCCGGATGAACCAGGGCACAATCGCAGTAGTTCTCCTAGTGCTATCTTAGCTGGTAAAGCGGAACGTAAGGCACCAAAACACAGGAGCTGGGCAAACCCAACATTTGACCAAAGACAATGATTCGGAGCTGATGCATATAAGGCCAAACTCGCGACGCCGAACACTCCCTAAGGTATTCGGTCTTTGTGGTATAAACCGGGCCTAAATAGTGCCCTTCGTAAGAAGCCCCTTGTGTCCAGGTACGTGCATTATTCTGACGTGGCCACATGCCAAGACGTCAGCATCCTTCTCAACTGTGCTGAGAATTCGGTGGATATGTATCAACAAGAGACAGTAAAAAAAGGTTTACGCAGGGTCTTAATCTAAAAAGAATCCTTGGAGCGGGTCCCTGCTGCACATCTGCACCTGTGTCTCCGTTGTGCCGTATCCTGGACGGGTGTAGCACGATGATCATCTGTAAAAGAGAGGGACTTAGGTGAAAAAAGTTGTCATGCGAAAAGATAGTTTTTAAAGAAACCATATATAATTCAAGATGAGTGAAAATTGCCACTTGTCTGCGTGCGTTGAGCCCCTTGTATTTGTAATAGGGGTGTGACCATTGATCCGGTATAAATTACATATAGCTGCGCCGGACTTGACTAACCATGTCCAAGGTCTTTGACGACCAGTTAAATGCTTTAGTTGGTGAGGCCGTTTTTAGTGTGCGGCTGCCAAGGCAGCCGCACTCTCTTCGGCGTGCAAAGATCGCTTAATACTTCCATTTACTGTAATGATGCCACGTGGGCCGGGCATCTTGAGTGTGAGGGAAGCGTAGTGCGGTATTGCATTAAAGCGAGCGAAAGCTTCGCGTCCGAGTAGTGCTTGATAGCCACTTTGGAACGGAGCGATGTGGAAGGTTAAATGTTCGCTACGGAAGTTATCGGGGAAGCCGAATATAAATTTTAGTAGTAGGGAGCCTGTGCAATGAGCCCCTGGGCCTGGCGTTACTCCTTTAAAGGTAGTATTGCTATGGCAAATTTTTGTTGGGTCTATCCCCATTTCGCGGATTGTATCCTGATATATCAGGTTTAGACTGCTGCCACCGTCCATCAGGACTCGTGTGAAGTGGTATCCGTCAATTATTGAGTCTAATACCAGGGCAGCCCATCCTGCACGCCGGATACTTGCTGGGTAATCACGATGGTCGAAAGTGATCGGTTGAGACGACCAATGGCAGGACTCCGCGGTGATAGGCCCTTGGGCATATTTTTCTGGGAGTGTTGTTTTGTTTCTTCCCTTGATCACGTGTAACACGTTTACTGTTTTGACTTCTGGTGGAAATTTCTTTTGTTCCCCAGTGTCTTGCTTGAGAGGCTCATCCTCATCTTCGCTTGGTGTATCCTCCCCCTTGTGTACGGCGTTGAGCTTGCCGGACTGCTTGAAGACCCAACATTCTCTGTGGGTATGATTAGCAGGTTTACCAGGGGTGCTATGGATCTAACATATTTGGTCCAGAATTTTGTTTAGGCTGGACAGTTCGTCTCTGGCGCCTTTAGAGGGCGGCTTTTGCTGACCTGGCCGAGAGCTTTTGAATCTGGCGTTTTCGTGATGTCTTCTTTATTCCGGCGTTTGTTATTGTTGTTGCGCCCTGATTTCCCGTTTCCATCTCTAACTTCAGATGTACTGGGATCGTTGGTGCTGCATCTGGCTAGCCAGCTGTCCTCACCCGCGCAAAAGCGGGTCATGAGGCTTGTTAATGCTGCCATTGTTCTCGGCTTTTCTTGGCCGAGGTGTCTGGCAAGCCATTTGTCACGGACGCTATGCTTAAAAGCTGCCAAGGCTTCGGTGTCCGGACAGTCGACAATTTGGTTCTTTTTAGTAAGAAACATGTTCCAAAGTTTTCGAGCTGACTCTCCGGGCTGTTGAGTTATATGACTCAAATCGTCCGCGTCCGGAGGTCGGACATAAGTCCCTTGAAAATTTGCCCGAAAAGCGTCTTCGAGCTCTTCCCAGCTTCCAATGGAGTTTTCGGGGAGGCCTTTAAGCCAGTGACGAGCTGGCCCTTTGAGCTTGAGGGGTAAGTACTTGATGGCGTGGAGATCATCTCCTCAAGCCATATGGATATGGAGGATATAGTCCTCAATCCAGACCCCAGGGTCTGTTGTTCCGTCGTATGCCTCTATGTTTACGGGTTTGAATCCCTTTGGAAATTCATGGTCCAGCACCTCATCGGTGAAACATAGGGGGTGTGCGGCACCCCTGTATCTGGGTGTACCGCATTGTTCGGATGTTTGTTGTGTTACATTGTATGCTGGGGCGCGCTTGTGTGGTCCATAGATGGATTTGGTTGCGCCGTCCTTTTGGTGTGAGCCCTCGCGTGGATCGCGTATTGTCTTGTGAGTGGCATTGTTTGCCGCTCTATGTTGGCCGTGAGGTCGTCTATCCGACCAGGTGGCTATTTTGATTTTTGGTTGTGGGGGGTCTGAGGCCTCCTCATCGAATTCAGGTAGCAACTTCCGCTTTGGGTAGCTCTTGGTGGGGCGATTGTCGCCGTACTGCGCTGCTGTGTTGAGTACTTTACTCCATCTGATTTGGGGTGTGTCCTGCGCAGCCTTGAGCCTTTGCTTCTGCTTTTTCAGACTCCTCGCGGTGGTAACAAGCCTTTGACGGGCATTCTGCTGCTCCGGGTGCCTGTCCGGCGTTATGTCATCCGGACTATTATCTTTGACAGAATTGGTTTGTTCAGTTTGATTCTCCGTATTGCCGTGGTCCGGCAGTGGTTCGCCCTGCTCCAACGCTGGGTCTGTATGATCGTTATTTCTGCCGAGGCGGGATTTGGGGTGGCGCTTGCACCGCCGCTTTGACTGCTTCTCGAGGGAACAAGCCTTCGGTGCGTCCTTCCATTCCTCGTCGTCGTCTTTTGGTGTGTCCACCATGTATACGTTATATGATGAAGTGGACGTCCAGCGCCCTGTGGGTGGTGGTTCCTCTTCGCCTCCCGCATCGTTGTCCATACCGTCGATGTCTTCGGAGTCGAAGCCGAGCATGTTCGTTGAGTTATCGATAGTGGCTATTAAGTGGGTGGTGGGTGGGCGTCGAATTTCTTCGTCGTCCGCATCCTAATCCGGTTGGCCATAATCCGGCCAGGGCTCTCCTGACAAAGAGAGAGACCTTAGTGAATTCAGAATGTCGCCGAAGGGCGAGTGCTGAAAGATATCCGCGGCGGTGAATTCCATGATCGGCGCCCAATCAGATTCGATTGACAGGGGCGCGGGTGGTTCGGAGTCAGAAAAAGAGTCCGGCACCTTGGAGTCACGGGCTGCGCAGAGGGTTAGGCTGGTGTTTGGCTCGATCGCCGTTGAGACTGCAGCCCCTGAGGCGGTGTCTAACCACCCGTCCTCGTTTGGCGCAGTTGGCTCCGAGCTAAAGGTCGGAGCTGATGCGGGCGCAGCCTCTGGGGTACTGTTCGGCGGCAGAGCTAGGTCATACCTATCGCGACAGTGCGGCGCGCCCGACTGTGGCTTGAATCCGTCGAAGATGAAGTCGCCGCGGATGTCGGCCGTGTAGTTCAAACTTCCAAATCCGACCTGATGGCTGGGGGCGTAGCTTTCAATCTGCTCCAAATGGCCAAGCGAATTAGCCCGCAGTGCAAAGCTGCCGAGTACGAAGATCTGTCCGGGGAGGAAAGTCTCACCCTGGAGCGCATCGCAAAATTGATGATAGTAGGAGCCATCAAGCCTAACGGCGACGACACAGAGGAACTCTCAATGAAAGCACCAATGTCGGTGTCAAAACCAGCGGATCTCGGGTAGGGGGTCCCGAACTGTGCATCTAGGCCGGATGGTAACAGGAGGCAGGGGACACGAAGTTTTACCCAGGTTCGGGCCCTCTTGATGGAGGTAAAACCCTACGTCCTGCTTGATTAATATTGATGATATGGGTAGTACAAGAGTAGATCTACCACGAGATCAGAGAGGCTAAACCCTAGAAGCTAGCATATGATATGATTGTATGTTGTAATTGTTGTCCTACGGACTAAAACCCTCCGGTTTATATAGACACCGGAGAGGGTTAGGGTTACACCAGGTCGGTTACAAAGGAGGAGATATCCATATCCGTATTGCCTAGCTTGCCTTCCACGCCAAGTAGAGTCCCATCCGGACACGAGACGAAGTCTTCAATCTTGTATCTTCATAGTCTAACAGTCCGGCCAATGGAGATAGTCCGGCTGTCCGGAGACCCCCTAATCCAGGACTCCCTCACTCTCTCTTTCCCTCTTTCCTTCTCTCCTAGTAGGACTCCATACTCTTGGCGCGTCCCTAGAGGGCCGTCCTCTCTCCCTCCCTCCTTTATATATGTGGCTAGGGGGCACCCCAAAGGCACTTCAAGATTTATCTTAGTCGTGTGTGGTGCCCCCTTCACAGTTACACACCTCGATCATATCGTCGTAGTGCTTAAGCAAAGCCCTGCGCCGGTAACTTCATCGTCACCGTGGCCACGCCGTCGTGCTGACGGAACTCTCCCTTGTCCTCAACTAGATCAAGAGCTCAAGGGACGTCATCGTGCTAAACGTGTGCTGAACGCGGAGGTGCCGTACGTTCGGTGCTTGGATCGGTTGGATCGCGAAGACGTTTGACTACATCAACCGCGTTACTAAACGCTTCCGCTTATGGTCTATGAGGGTACGTAGACACACTCTCCCCTCTCGTTGCTATGCATCTCCTAGATAGATCTTGCATGATCGTAGGAATTTTTTTGAAATTGCATGCTACGTTCCCCAACAAAAAGGTCACTGCCACATTGCACATGATGACCTACGGTGTTCCTGCAGATTACACTGACGATAACTTGGCGATGGCAGAGAGCACTTCTATCTTCTATGTCAAACAATTTGCAAAGGCTATTGTAGAAGTGTTTGGTGGAGAGTACTTGAGAGCTCCCAATGCTCAGGGCACTCAGAGGTTGTTGGAGATGAACAAAGCTCGTGGGTTTCCAGGTATGCTAGGGTCCTTCGATTGCATGCGTTGGAAGTGTAAAAATTGCCCAAGAGCATGGTATGGATAGTTCAAGGGTCATGGGAAGAATGCCATAATCATTCTTGAGGCCGTTGCCGGTCAAGAAACATGGATTTGGCATTCATATTTTGGTATGCCTGGATCTTGCAATGACATTAATATGCTCGACCGGTCATCTCTTTTTGCCAAGTTAGCAAATGGAGAAGCACTACTGGCGACCTTCGAAGCAAATGGCCGCACATATAACTATGGCTACTATCTTGCGGATGGCATCTACCCTGGGTGGGGTACTTTTGTCAAGCCAATTGCAAAAGACCAAGATAAGAAAAAACTCATCTATCACAATGCACAAGCGGCGACTAAGAAACATGTTTAGAGGGCTTTTGGGATTTTGCAATCCCAATTTGCTATTGTTCGAGGACCATCTAGATTCTGGAATAAGAAGTCCTTTAGTATATCATGACAGCTTGCGTGATAATGCATAACATGAACATTGAGAATGAGCCTCGACATGGTTTAGATTACACCTTCTATCACTTGATGGGCATACGTGTTATGCCCATGAGAAGAGAGGGACGAATCAAACGCTCCATGAAGGTGTACAATGAAATTAGAGACTCTGATTCGCACGATCAACTTCAGAAGGATTTGATGGAGGAGTATTGAAAATACTATGGCGAGAGAGGCGCCTAGTTTCATTTATTTGTTTGTTGTATTGTGCAAAATTATGTTGACTGTGTGTTGCATTTGATCTAGTGGATTTGATGAACTATATAATAATTTGATATTGTGAACATGTAAAAAAATTTAGCTGATTATCGGATGTTTTATTTCAATTTGTGCGGCTGATGAACAAACAACACATGTACAACGGCTATACAACAGCTACAGAAGCCGCCGGCCGGTTTTGCATCTTCAGTTTATATCACCCGTTGAAGTTGCACTTTTACATCTCCATTTTGCATCATCTGTTGGAGTTGGTTCTTTGTTGAAGATGCAAAATGCATTTTTCAAAAATGTAAATTTTTACACCTCCTATTTTACATCTCCAAATTTGCATGTTCTATTGAACATACTCTAAGGGTTTATTTCACCATATACTAAACTATTTTTAGAGGATCGGTTAGAAATGCCCTGACCACGATTGTAGATGCTCTAGCGCGCCCATCATCTCATTGTGTATCTTTTTGCAGAATAAAGGGAAGAGAACCCCGCATAAAAAGGAACAAAAGAGAAGAAAAGACGAAACAGCACCAAATTTCCATGTGTTCAGTGCTTAGCATTGAGTATTAGCTGAAATGTGTGACAGATTAACCAGCGATCATTAAGCATGCGTAGACAGATCAAGTTTGGAGCTTGCATTGTCGCAACAAGTTCGGAATTTATTTAGTCATAACTTAACAACAACAAGCTTGTTAGAGATGAACAAAAGCAGCGTAGGATGGCACCGAGTAACCGGATCGGCGAACCCAAGTTCATGCGACGGCAGCCCTTGACCGATATTGCGCGCCTACTCCAAGCCACCGTTGCCCCCGACTGTCCCATCCACCGCTTCCTTCGACTTCGACGTCTCCTGATTGCGGTTGGTCAGGTTGCTGCCGCCCGCCCCCATCGTAGTCATGGCCGCAACTGCATTGTCAGCTGAGCTGCTCAGCTCGTTTGTCTCAGTGCTCGAGCTTGCCCTCTCGCTCGGTGCAGGCTTGTTGATGACGGAGGCACCGGCGATGGCCGGCTCCTTGCGCTTGGTGTCGTCAGTGACGGCGTGCTCCTTGCGCTTGGTGTCGTCAGTGACGGCGTGCTCCTTGCTCTTGGTGACGCCGGTGACGGCCGGCTCCTTGTGCTTGGTGTCGTTGGTGAAGGCCTGCTCCTTGCTCGTGGTGTCGACGCTGACGGCCGACTCCTTGCCCTTGTTGTCGTCCGTGACGGCCGGCTCCTGGATCTTGGTGTCGCCGGTGATGGCCGTCTCCTGGCTCTTGGTGTCGCCGGTGATGGCCGTCTCCTGGCTCTTGGCTGCGACGAAGGTCTGTGAGCTCGACCTGTTCGACATAGCAGCCAGCATGTTTGGCCGAGCTGGCAAATTCCTTGCCGTCGGCGTCGAAACTTTTGCCCGATCTCGAACCCTCGCCGTAGTTGTCCAGGTGGCACTTCTTGGTCTCGTCCCGGTGACGGAGGAGTGGATCCTCTAGATCCTCACCATCCTTTGTCGCATCTTCTGTCGCCGGCGAGGTCTGGTGCTCGGCCTTGCGTAAAAGGAACGGAAACCGTCGCCAGTAAATAGGCCGAGCCAACGGCATATTGCGTCTGCAATTCGTACATGGGATTGAAGCATTGTAAGGAAGGAAGCTAAGCAGTG
>NC_041388.1:114680029-114690951 GCF_002162155.2 Triticum dicoccoides
CATACGGCGATGTAATACTTTGTCGTCTCCATTCCTTTATAAAGCCAAGCTGCGCCATGGAGCATGGAGAAAGAGCTGGCTGCCCAGTGTGGCAGCATTTCGACGGTCTTGTTCTCGGTCTGCAGGATGTAGAGTGGCAAGCATGTAGTATAAGCATAGGAATGTTGGTTTGGTATATATGCAGAGCAATCTGATGGGCACGGCAAGAAACGCGACGTACCAGGACGAAGATAACCAGTGGCGCGGACACACCGGCCGAACCAGACATCGTACAAAGCCAGCCATGGATTTCCTCCTTAAGTTCCATGAACTTGACGGCGGCCGTGAGACCCAGATAGGTCGCGGCACATAGAAGGCGCTTCAGAGCGCCCAGCCGCTGGGCGCTGCTGCAAAGTGCAAGGAAAGTGACGAAGTGAACGGTCTGGACCACTCCGCCGTACAAGTTGACGTAGAGGGCCCCCTCCTTGTTGTTCTCGGTGCAGCCGTACACAACCCAGGCGGCATTACACAGGAGTGCGGCGATGGTGGCATCCGGCCGCCGTGCACGCTGGCCTAGCGCCTTGTTCCTACGGTAGCCGGCCTGCATTGCATGCGGGAAAGATAGCAACCATCATGATCCAAAATGTTTTCTCTCTCAAACAAAGACGATTCCAACTAAGACAAAATGATAGATTGCACATGAGATTGATTTAAGACGAAACTCTTGTACACGTACTGTACATCGGAAGCAGGGGAGCGATCACAGCGGTCGCATAGCAAAAGTTGTCCAGCTTGCCCATGCTTCCGCCCATGGCCTTTGGTCAGATCTACAATGATAGTTGAGACTTGAGATGAGTAATGGAACATATAAAGGACGCTAGGCTACCCGCTATTCTGGTGCCTTTGCATCGCGCGCACGATCTGGCTCGACCGATTCACCTTGCTGGCAACTTCTCATCCCGCTGTAAAAAATCCAGCCGCTCGTTCCTATATACATTGCTCTTTTCTGCTCAGGTGGATGACCGGTGGGCCTCTATTCCTTGCGGGCCAGCTTCACAGTGTGCATCTGGTGTGTGGGTCGCGTGCCTCTTCGGTGAAAAGCCTGCGGGCCCCGTGTTCCCCTCGAGTTCCCCTTCGCCTCTCACCTCCTCCATCCACGGCCGGTCGTGAGAGAGAGCCGGCGGAAGCAGGGGCCAGATCAAGGAGGGTGTTGGCGACCTAGGTGCAGGCCGCCGGCGTGGGTCTGGCGGGCGTGGCGGCCGGCGTGGTTCTGGCGGGCTTGGCGGCTGACGGCGATCTGGCGGGCGTGGCTGGAGCTAGAAGGGCAGCAGTAGCCTGTGGGGTGGCCACCGGACCGACAGCGACTTCAATGAAGGGGAACGGTCTGGCAGGCGCATGCAGGCGGGAGAAGCTGGGGGCGCTCGTCGGTTGGGAAGATGGCGACCACTTGAGCTTCTCCGATCGATCTGGACAGGGCCACTACAGCACAAGCAAGGGGTGGGCGCGAGCAACTCTATGGATCCACACACGTCTACAGGTAGCAGTCATGCCCCTCCTCCTCCCCTCCGCTTCTCCCCTTCTCCTCCTTGATTTTCCGGTTCTCTGATAACTTGTTTTGATTTCTCAAATTCTGGTTTTGTGAAGAGTAGAAGAAAGTGTTTGTTGGAACCTTGTGGTCTGACAGAGCAATAATGTTGGTCATGTGAACAGAGGATGGTCTTCATGCCTCTGTACGACTAGCTGTCAATAAGTGTGAACAATCTTGTCATCTATGCCTTGGTCCTGTCATCACTGTTCTTCATGCCTCTGTTTTACTTGCAGCCCATACATAGATGACAGGCCTGCAAGGAAAGGAGCAGAAGAAAACATGGTGAGCATGCAGAGAGGTTAATAACCAGAATTGTGCATTTACATGAAAGGTAACCACCAGAGGATGGTATTATCCACCTGAGATTGCTGGAGTAAGGACACCATCACCGATCACTATGCTAGCGCCACAGCGAACTACTACAAGAAGTCCAGTTTTGACTGTTTTGTGCCTCTCTAGGAACCTTCTTAGCCAGGGTGAAGATCCATGCTGAGCTGCGAACCCATTTCTGTAGTATGTAGATAACTCCTTGACCGTTGCATGTTGATTCGGAAGCAAGCTAAGCTTTGCATGCCTGCAGAGGAGCAAATATAGAGCAAATGGTCCACCTACAAAAGTGTCAGCAGCTTCTTATTTGTCCACCTATTGAGCAATGATATAGAAGATGTGCGTGTGTAGTCCAGTATGTAAGCAAACTGATTAAATAATCAGTTTAGAAAATTAGTAAATCAGCCATTACCATTCACCTCGTCAGAAAACATAGATGTTTTAAATGCAGGCACACCACATACATTAGGATTTATAATAGATAGCATTTTTTAACTTCTCATTATAGCCTCAAGACGGCAAGAAAAGTGATTATGCATGTCTTACAAACAAATGGACATTTGTCTTGTGGTTATAAGATACGCCCTGCCATAGATATTACCTGCAATCATATGCAGTTGAGTTACAAACTCGGAGCTCCTGGATAATAAAAAAGGGTGCTTGATTAGTACATTTGCACATCGATTTTGTATGAGAAAAATTTGTCCTGTGTACTTATTCTAAACACGCCGAGTTCAAGAATCTAATGATGCTTTGCAGTTAATCCTCTCAAATTAAATATAGTCAAATCCGACAATTTAATAGCTTGGCTGTTTGTTTCCAGGAAGTAACGATCAAAGAAGAAGAGTTAGATGCTGCTTTGATGGTAAACATATGCTTTATTTTGGGAAGCATATGTTCTTGGTGCTTAATAGCTTTGCATTAACCTTCAAGGTTTGCCTTCCCAATTTTATCTCATCGTCTTTGATCCAGTTAGTGCCCAGCTTCTTCTGCTCTTGGTGAAATATCAATAGATGGAAGTCAGCCTAGGCATATGTGTACTAATTTAGGATATTTCGAGTTTGGGGTTAGTTCATAGTAGAGCTTGCTTTGCACTATGTATCTACCCGCCTTCAACACTATGGTCTGTCTGCTGGGATGTTTTGACAAGCACAGTATACTCCCCTGGGAAGTTTTTTTGCTCTGCTTTGAGGGCATGTTGAATTGTGAGTGACTTCATTGAGCATATCAGGAGATTGATAGATAGTGCGAGAGCTGGTAAGATTATTAGGAAGTTACATAATTTTACAGCATTAATCTGAATCTCATACTCACACATGAATGGTGTCGGTTCCTAACATTTAGCATTTCTACGATTTGCCCTTTTTAACTATATCCAAAATGCAGAGAAGCGAGTTTTATTTTCCAGGAGCTCTTATGTTGCAGCTGATACTATTTTATTCCCTTCATCATTTATGAGGTCAGTACTAATTTCACTTCCTCCCTCTTCTATGATTAATCCACCATGCCGATATGCTTCATGACGACCATGCTTTTGCCATCCCTCACCCTCTCAGGTGAGAATTACCCCCCTCTCATTTGCTCATGTGTGTCTGCTCAGTTTGATAAAAAAAATGTCTACTAAGAAAAATTTCTAATGTATATTTCACTCAACAACAAAGAATGTGCCTAATGTGTGATGACCTAAAAAAAATGTGTGTGTGTGTGTGTTTGCTCAAAGAACAATATATGCTCATGTGTGTCAGTCAGCAATTGCTCTGTTATCTGAAACCTAATGCTAAACTGGACACCAACTAATGCAGATAAATCGAGAGCAACACCAGCCTAAACTTCATCTGATCTCGAAAAAAGGGAATATAAACCAGCTAGACCATCTACCCAGGCCATCATCTTCTTATTTTTCACGCCTTGGATAGTATATCTTGAAATGGTACTGTTCATGCCAAATTTATTTATTTATTTTAACCTTATGGATGCAAATATTTGTTGATATATTAGTGGTCAAAGTTATAATGTTTAATTAATACATCTAGCGCTGATACATATTCACCACATATGAATTACTTATTTGACCGTTTAGCTAAATGCATTGTTGTTTGCATTTTGAGAAGGGTGATGTTCTGATTTGTGCTGATATTCATCTTTCTTTCTTTCTAAAGATATTCGAGAAAGAAGATAGTAGGACAAGGCTAAAGGGGAACTATGGTTAAAAGCTTTCTTTCTTTTGTTGTGACCTGTCTTACCTGGTTCTGCTTGATATGTTACTAAGCCGGGATCATGTAGTAACTATGTTTAATTAAAATTTAGGTCAGTGGGAGCCTCTCCCACTGTCTTTCACTGGTCAAAAAAAGCTTGGATCGTGTAATCTTCTAACCTTCACTAATCTTTCATGCATAAGCAGAGTTGCGTCCACAGTGGAGGCGCAAATCAAGAAGGTTGACTGAGGAGATGAGGTTGGGTGCCGAGCACATGGCAGGATGAAGGTGCAGGCCTGTGTTTTTTTGGATGGCAGCGGCATACTACTTCAATGAATAAGATATCATGCCTTTCTTTTTTTTGCTCTGCTTTGCTTTTTAAAAGAAATATAAATAAGATATCATAAACTGATATCATGCCTTTGTTTTGGCCTATAAACCTACCATACAATGTAATATATAATGCTATGTATGATCATCATACACAAATATCTATTTCCTTGTGTTTCAGAGATTCTATGATCAGTCTCTAAATATTGTTACTTGCATGGTTTGAGTGTTTGGTTCACTCTCGCCTTTTGCGCCATTGGCATAATAGGTATTCTCATGAAACTTTGTTATCCCTTAATTATAAAAGTCAAATCGAGTTTATATCCATATTTGTTTCTCGATTATTCATCCTTCAGTTGGATTAAAGTTTTTCTATTGTTTGCAAGTGAAACTTACTTGATGTACCTTTGGTATGCTGATATATAGTAACTCGATGTACCTTTGGTATGCTGATATCTGATAGCAAAGTAATTCAGAATGCCTTCTTCATTTCAGTCTTGATTAACATGTGCAGTTGCTTTTTCTTTTAGAGACGATGTATATAATTGTGTTATGCATTTTTTTTTCCTGCTATGTAACATTTTGTGCCCAACATCTTAGTTCAGCCAATGATTTGCTACCTATATTATCTCTGGCCCTTTTGTGATGAGAAAAAAAATGTGAATTGCTCTTGCCTTATTTCAGAAAACAAAATCTGCACCATGATGATTTGCATCTACCGATGCCGCTTTGCAATCAGAAGACATGCTGCAGAGAATAAACAAGCATCATTGGGTTTCTGCTTTCACCAACAACAGCCCACCAAATGCACCTACCATGAAAAGCTGCTTGGATGATAGAATCATGTTTGATACCTCTGCCTAATACCACCACTTCCATGTCTTGATTGTTCCTGCTGGTGGCAGATATAAGACTCAGGCAAAGGTTAACAGATAAGCGCTATACATATGATGCATCTCTGCTAATATAGTTTGCTTCATAAAGCCAATGTATGCTATTATCAAGTGATCTCAATAATTTATTTAACCTATCATGCTACCATGTAGTGGAATATATAATACTATATGTACCTAAGTATTTATTAAGTTGGTTCTGAATCAGTCTCGTATGTATGGTTTGAATGCTCGGCTCGCTCTCGCTTTTTGCGTCATGGGCGCAACGGGTCATCTAGTAACTAATAAACCATCCATCGGACATGCATGATCAAGAGCAGCAACATCAAGGGAAAAAATAACCAAGTAACAGAGGAAGAAAAGGAACCAAGCAACTAAACACACGCAGGCTGCAGGACATGGACACATACGTACACCGGATTCCTTCCGGCAGGCCGGCGGCGCAACACATAACGCACTCACTCGTCTATAGATCGACCACATACGTATTATAGTTGAGCAGGTCAAGCAGAACGCAGGGTGCAGGACACGGTGAGACGCAACATCCATCCATCCATCACTCCGTGCACAAGATCTAAACGAGCGGTGACGACGTAGCAGACTAGATCAACAGTGAAGTACCTCCTCATTCATACACAAGATCCATCCGGCCTGTGTTGGGCGGGGCGGGCCATGACCAATTCGGCCTTGCTGAAGCTCCGCCAACATTTTAAGTATTTCCGCACCAAAACTTGAGCGGCCTCCTGACGGTTGTGGCGGTATTATTAGGTGGGAAATCATCTCACAATTCTGCTAGTGTGCGTGAAGTATTGGCGTATATGACTATCGAATGAACTGGCCTCGAGATGTTGGGATGCCACTTCATGTCCGGGTAAATACGCTTGTCTTGTATTTATTGGTGGGGCAGTAACGATGAAATTGTGTCGCTAACTTGTTGAAAGCGCTGTCTGCTTTGTTGTGCTGGTCTTCATTAGCTGGTCTCGGCAACTAGGATGAAAATTCCTGTCCAAGCCGTCTTGGACCGGACGTGAACGATGATGATGCGAACATGTTTATCCATCCTTGAAGGTATTGCTATGGGAGAAGCCCATTTAGTCGTAACTGTTTGTTTCGTATCTTGTAATGGCTCGGTCATGGTTGTTTTATTACATACTCTCTTCTATATCTATATCTATACCTACTATTAAAGGGAATAGATGTTCTTGGTTTGGTTTAGTCATTTTCGTTTGGTTCACACGCTAAGCGATTTGGGCCAGGTACTTGTACGTTGATGGGCCTTTTATGGGCTTTTATAGAAACCACGAAAAATAACTGGGTCAAAATAAATCAACATTGTGGAAATTAAACATATTACCTCATGTCTAGCTCTTCGATATAACAACCAATGACCTATGCGCCTTTCACATTTACTAATCCCAACTCGCTCTAAATATACGAGTGGCAGTCATCATATTTAGGGCGAGCTAATTAAGCAAATGAGCTAATAAAGAAAGGATTGTGAGCTTGAATAGAATATTTAAACGGATGTGGCTAATTAAAGAAAGAATTATGGGTAAACCAATGTAATAACTAAAACAAAGATTGTGATCTTAATAATTTTTACATGAAGAATTTGAGGCAAAAAGGTAGGATAATTAAAAGAAAGATATGTAGGCTTCAATGTGTTGGGGCTACTAAATTAGTAAAGGAAGAATCCGATTCCCGACTAAAACGGATGAGGACGTCATGGTAATTAATGAAAGGATTATACTTAAATGCCATTAAAATGATCATACTTAAATGAAATTAGTTGGAGATTATGCCCGACAAAGAAAATATGAACACAGCGAAATTGCAACGTATTTTTTTATGTTTATTTTATAGAAAGATGTTGCATTGCAACATGTTCTTCATAGTGAATCCGATATTGTGGGACATTATGTTTGCACAAAATATCAATTTTTCTCATTACAACGCACGGACATATGTGCTAGTTAATAGTAATTAATAAAAACAGTTGTATACATCACGATGATGTAGAGGCAGGGGGTTTAACCTCTTTTTCGAAGAAAAAAATTATAAAGTGTACAAAACTCCAAATAGTTATTTGTTTATCCAAAACAACAATTTTAATTTGCAAGAACGAATGACGTTGTAACGCCCTCGATGCGGCTATATCTCCCACGTGTTGAAGCACGACTTAGAGGCATAACCGCATTGAAAGCAATGTCGCAAGTGAGGTAATCTTCACACAACCCATGTAATACATAAGGGAGAGAGATACATAGTTGGCTTACAATCGCCACTTCACACAATTACATGAATAAAGCATTACATCAACCAGATACAATCAAGGTCCGACTACGAAACTAAAATAAAAGAAGACTACCCCAAATGCTACACAGATCCCCGATCGTCCCGACTGGACTCCACTACCGATCAACTAGGACGAGACAATACAAATGACAAGATCTTCATCGAGCTCCTCCTTGAACTTGGTTGCGTCACTTGTACGGTTCAACGGCACCTGCAAGCTGGTTTTGGAAGTATCTGCGAGTCATGGGCACTCAACAATCTCGCACCCTCGCGATCAAGACTATTTAAACTTATGGGTAGGGTAAAAGGTATGAGGTGGAGCTGCAGCAAGCGACTAGCATATATGGTGGCTAAACATACGCAAATGAGAGCGAGAAGAGAAGGCAAAGCACGTTCAAGAAATCTATGATCAAGAAGTGATCCTAGAACAACCTACGTCAAGCATAACTCCAACACCGTGTTCACTTTCCGGACTCCGCCGAGAAGAGACCATCACGGTTACACACGCGGTTGATGCATTTTAATTAAGGTAAACTTTAGGTTTTCTACAACCGGACATTAACAAATTCCCATTTGCCCATAACCACGGGCACGGCTTTCGAAAGTTCAAAACCCTGCAGGGGTGTCCCAACTTAGCCCATCACAAGCTCTCACGGTCAACGAAGGATATTCTTTCTCCCAAGACAATCCGATCAGACTCGGCATCCCAGTTACAAGACATCCTCGACAATGGTAAAACAAGTCCAGCAAAGCCACCCAGATGTGCCGACAAATCCCGATAGGAGCTGCACATATCTCGTTCTCAGGGCACACCGGATAGGTCAAGCTACGAGTAAAACCAGCCCTCGAGTTGCCCCGAGGTGGCCCCGCAGGCTGCCCATTTCGGACCAACACTTAGAGAAGCACTGGCCTGGGGGGTTAAAATAAAGATGACCCTTGGGCTGGCCGACCCAAGGGAAAGAAAAGGCTAGGTGGCGAATGGTAAAACCAAGGTTGGGCCTTGCTGGAGGAGTTTTATTCAAAGCAAATTGTCAAGGGGTTCCCATTATAACCCAACCGTGTAAGGAACGCAAAATCCGGAAACATAACACCGATATGACGGAAACTAGGGCAGCAAGAGTGGAACAAAACACCAGGTGTAAGGCCGAGCCTTCCACCCTTTACCAAGTATATAGATGCATTAATTAAATAAGAGATATTGTGATATCTCAACAAAATAACCATGTTCCAAACATGAGACAAGCTCCAATCTTAACCTGCAACTAACAACGCTATAAGAGGGGCTGAGCAAAGCGGTAACATAGCCAATCAACGGTTTGCTAGGACAAGGTGGGTTAGAGGCTTGGCTTAACAATATGGGAGGCAAGATAAGCAAGTGGTAGGTATCACAGCATAGGCATAGCAAAAGAGCGAGCAACTAGCAAGCAAAGATAGAAGTGATTTCGAGGGTATGGTCATCTTGCCTGAAATCCCGCAAGGAAGAAGAATGAGTCCATGAAGAAGACAAACGGACGTAGTCGAACGGGTCCTCACAAACACGACATTATCGAAACCAACCCGAAGAAGCAACACCGGAAAGAAGCACACAACATAGTAAACAACCAACACACGAACATGGTATGATATGCGAGATGCGGTATCTGATGCATATGCATGATTTGGAAAGGAATGATTGAACCTGGCCACAACTTGGAAATCAAAGAGTGCCACTGGAAAGGGGAGTTGATTTCGGTTGAAATAGATATAAAGATCACCGGAATCGGATGCACGGTTTGGAAATGGCAAGCAAAACAAATATGGCACCGATCTGCGATAAACAGCAAGTAGCCATCTAAATGCATCAAGAACAACATGCTACAGCACTCCAACATGGCAACAAAATACATGGCAGGGATCCACTCATGATGCTTGACAAAAGATGAACACTGAGCTACGGCTAATTCACTCATTAACAGGTTCAAACAAGCATGGTAAAAGTGCAAATGATAACATGTTTCAGACTTAGTGAAATTAACAGCATATCAGGAATTTATCATCAGGAAGCAATGTTTAGAGCATGAAAACAACATGTTGCAGGAACATATCATGGCAAAGCAATGCATGTCATGAAGCTACTCAAAGCACTTAACAAAAGTCCCTTAGTGACCTTGAGCCAAAAGGGATCAGAAAATACAATTGCAAGCATGTGAACATAGCAAAAACATAAACAGATTAAGACTTAGTGAAAAACTGGAGCATGCAAAACAGATTAACAAGTAGGCATGTTTACGAGCTCGATGCACTCACTACAGAGCATGGCATGACAAACTGAGCATACACCCATCAAAAAGACATGGCATAGAAGCTATACATGGCAAGAATAACAACATAGCATGCACAGATCAATAGCAACATCCTCGGCAAAATCGCTAAACATGTCAACAATCTGCTAGGATCATTTTATAGCAAAAGTAGAGCTCCATTGACTCAAGTTAGGGTGCTCCATAAATGCAAACAAAGACATGGATGGATAGAGCACCACAATATTAACAAAACATTCTTACTGATCATCCTCAAAAGAGGCACGGATCACTAGGAAACAACATGAACATATGGCATAAAAATAAAAACAGGACAAGGACTTAGTGAAATTGTAAGTCCCTGAAATCAGCATCATCGAGTAAGCTACTTTGCATGCTTGTGCTAGTCACTACAAAGATCACAAAAAATACATGGCATACACCCCTGTAAAGATGGCATGGCATTCTACAAAACACATGTAGAGCTCAGGATCATAGCATGCACACATTAATCATGGCAAAAATGACAAAAGGCCATTTGCTAAAACAGGTCTGACATAATCATCACATAGCCCTCTTCCAACAGCATTTCGGGCATCAATATGAGCTCAAATGAAAATGATGCAATGAAATGATGTACTCGTCGAGACGAACATTTTGATATGCTACACGCACGAATCAGGGCTACGGATGCAGAGTTATGACATGCGAAAGAATGCAAAAATGCTAGTGTTTTGGGAGAGAAAAGTCAACCCGAGATGCTCAGATCTAGATCCAGATCAGGGCTGCACGGAAATCGAGGGTCGCCGGACTTAGAGCTCGCCGGAATTGGACTCGAGGTCACCGGGGAAGGGCCGGCCAGAGCTTGGGAGGAGGAGTCCGGTCGGTGGAGGACGACGGCGGTGAGGTCGGCGGTCGCCGGTGTCGAGGTACCCGCGGCGGTGGCTCGCCGGCGCGGGAAGAGATGGGGCGGCGCGGCGGAGCTCGGCGAGCGGCGGACGAAGGCGGCGAGCGGCGGCGACCGGCGATGGTGGCG
>NC_041388.1:114691166-114698826 GCF_002162155.2 Triticum dicoccoides
CGCCGGGCCGGGAGGGCCGAGCGCGGGCCGCGGCGGGCCTCGGCGGTGCGCGGGAGAGGAGAGAGAGACGGCGCCACATGGCGGGTGGTGGTTGGCTACGGAGGCGGGAGAGGGTGACGTGGCCGCCTCCGATTGGTCGGAGCGAGGTGGTGGTTTTGGTGGACATGTCCGGCCAGCGCGGGAGGAATTGTCCGGCGGCGCGAGGAGGATGAAGTTAGGGTTTCATCTGCGCGAGATTTCGGAAAGGAGCACATATATATAGGTAGAGGGAGCTAGGAGAGTCAAAATGAGGTATGGTTTTCGGCCACGCGATCGTGATCGAACAGTCTAGATGATGGAGAGAGTTTAGGTGGGTTTTGGGCCACTTTGGAGGGGTGTTGGGCTGCAACACACACAAGGCTTTTTCGGTCCCTCGGTTAACCGTTGGAGTATCAAACGAAGTCCAAATGGCACGAAACTTGATAGGCGGTCTACCGGTAGTACACCAAGGCCGCATGGAAAGTCTCGATCCAATCCGAAAACGTTTAACACCCGCACACGAAAAGAGGTAGAAAGGGACACCGGGTGACATAGGAGCGCCGGATTGCAAAACGGACAACGGGGAAAATGCTCGGATGCATGAGACGAACATGTATGCAAATGAAATGCACATGATGACATGATATGCAATGCATGACACGCAAGCAATGACAAGGCAACAACAGTGAAAAACTGGAAGACACCTGGCACATCGGTCTCGGGGCGTTACAACACTCCACCACTACGAGAGGATCTCGTCCCGAGATCTAGAATGGCACCGGAGGGACAACGGACGATAAAGAGAAGAGGTAAAACTAAGTTGCTCCTTTGACAAACGAGTGAAACCAAAGAACCTTGCAAGGTTGAACAAATTGAAAGAAAGAATGCAACGAAGTAGAACAAAGTTGAAAGCACTCTGTTAGTAAAGATGAACAAGGAAGAACAACTTTGGGCAGCACTCCGGTTGAGAAGGGATGCAAGACTTGACAAGATGAAAAGAACTAGAAGAGATGACACAACACTCCGGTTAGATGGATAAGCATGAAAATAACAAGGTCCTGACAAGAAGAAGAAAGGTTGAAGAGAGCAACATCACAATGCCTCCGGAACAAAAATAAGAATGGAATGGAGTGAACGAAGGGAAACACGATCTTGAGAGAGCACGCTTACAACAAATGCTAGAACAGAGTTGTTGGAAAACCAACAACGAAAAGAATAAGCTTGATATGGTCTTATGGAATGCATCTCAAATTATGAGGTGCCCACCTGCCACTCACGGGAAAAAGAATTTGATTGATATGAACGAGGAGACGAGAAACTTATTCACCGGAAGGATAAAAGAAGAACTTGGGTCCTTTAAGAGCACCATAAATAGCAACAATCCTTAGGGAAGGCTTTAGGTGAGATATAACCCAAGATAACTCCAACGAAGAGGTTGATGGATTTAAAATACCCCATTCTTAACAACCTGTGAATCATGAAACATGAACTCAAATTATCAAGAATGGCATAATACCACCTCCAATGATATGGAAGAAAGGAATTGCACTCCGGATTGCAAGAAGAAGAATGCTTGAGATCCTCTAAAAAGAATCTTGTTGAACACTTTGAGAAGGAAATTAAATCCTTGATGAACCATCATGTAGAACCTCCATGAAGAACTCCGGTAACAAAAGGATAACGAAAAGAAAGAGAAATTGACAACACAAGGTGAAACCTCATAATGATTTAGATGGATCTCCGTGATAAAATAATTTAGAGAACTTTAAACTCCAAAAAAGAAAGATGAATCAAGTGAAACCGAGAATTTGATGAGCCTCCGGAATAAGGAAATTGAGTTCACTCGATGAAACAAGAATAAGAATTACATTATGCTTATCCTTCTCCAATTAAATTGATGACAATCAACGGATTTGGCATACTACTTATTCTCGTTGAAAAGGATTAAGGGAGATATCAATAACTTGATAAGGTCTTCAACGAAACACCGGTAGGATTGAAACAACGAATGAATTGGTATGATAAACGAAGGAAGAGAATCCTGAATGAACCACCGTAGGAATTAAAGTGGCCGAAGAAAAGATAAAGGAACACCGGGAAGAATTATGAAATGAACGAAGATACTTGAGAGAATTTAGATACAAGAGGACGAATAGATCATGAACTTAATAGAGAATATTTGAATGATGCACCGGTAAGATTTAGAGTATGAGAGCAGAAGGCTGGAATGAATAAATCTTAGATGATGGGCTCCGGATAAACAAACTGAGCAGACTCTTGAATTGCTCCGGATAGGTGAAAAGAATTTTCACAATCAAAACCAATTATGAGAGGATGTCATCAAGCTAGAACCATGGATCCTTGAGAGAACGGATAAGATATGGAGGAAAAACTCTTCTTCGGTCTTCAAATGTTGATAATGACGATGAGAAGTACCACCAAGAATTTTGAGGCACTCCGGGATGAAAAATGAAAAGGTTGAGCCAACGATGAAAAGAATTTGAAACAAAATCTTGGAGAAAAAACATTAGACTGATGATAACTCATTCTTACGTCAGACTTTAAAAGATTTGAGAACAGCTCCGGGAAAATAAGAAGAGTCAGGTAAGATCCTGGGAAAAGACCTGTGGGTTAGGGCCCACTCAAAACGAACACCGTTGAAATGATTTAAAGAGAGGTTGCGCCGGTTGAATTAAAAGGCTCGAATGAGATAACATCCTCAAAATATCTTGAACGGATTGAGAATGGAAACGAATCATCCGAGATATCTTCAGCACTCCAGAACAAATGAATGGCGAGAAGTGAATGATTATGAGGTGCACCGGTATGAGAAGGCATTTGAAACAAGGAAAAGGATATGATCCACAAATCTTGAATTGAATCCATCGGAAAAGAAAAAGAATGAGGAATGACGAACTTGAGGTTCCGTTAGGATCTTCATGAGAATCACCGGATAAGAATATTGACGGAAAAGGATGGAGAGACTTCACAAGAATAAAAGGATACTTGAGTAAGAAATCTGGGTCCTTGAAGAGAAAGGGAGGGTGGGCGGGAAAACAAAGGCAGCTTGGAGACGAATGAAACAAACACCGTTGAGAAGACTTGAGTTGATCTTTCGGATGTTGAAATGATCGGATCCACTTGAAGAGAAACATGCCGGTTGAAAAGGATTGACATGACAATCTCGATTATCATGAAGGATTTGTATTCACATCGGAGTATGGGAACACCGTTTAGGAAAGGTATGGAATCAACACTTGACATTGAAGCAACTCGAATACCACAACTCAAAACAAAACAAAGGATTGGCTTGTAGAATAAGCCAGAACAAACATATGATAGAGATTTCGTCCGAAGTTTTCGTGGTGGGGCCTACACGGGCTCGATCGTACAGCATCATCATGTACAAGGCAGTGCACATGACAAACGAAGCGTCCCCGAGTCGACATAGCCAAGGAATCTTTAAGACACAACGAGACCACTATAAAACCAACCGTGAATAGGCGGACCACTAGACGTCGAACCCCAATTTCATATCATACATCTGTCGGAAAGATATCCTAAGAGCTACTTGAATTCCCACTTATAAACTCCCGAAACTTTCCGGTTATGCAATCAGGTGTTGGGGATACAGGGGAAGCATAATATCTCACCCAAATCTAGCAAATCCTACATCCAGCTGTATCCATCTTTCAACACATAACCAAGAAACCTTCGGAAATCGTTTACCTCAACCTTCGAAAAGCATCCGTTATACGAGTTATGGCAATACTCCCGAACTCCCGCCCCAGTACTGGGTGGTGTCGAGGGTATCTCACCAACAACTGCATAAAAGAGATTTTCGATGTCGGCGAAACTCAGGTATTCCAGAATCTCAACGATAAAATTGTGACGACAACACCCCGGAGCTCAACTCCCTGAGACACTGCCACAACCCCTAAATGTCAGGAGGCACCAAGAACAATGTTCTCATCACAAAACCATCAGAACGATTCCAAGATACCCGCGTGATCCTAAAAAAATTTAGTGAAAATTTGAGAAGAGAAGAGTCAACACTCTACGTCAGGATGCCTCACCAAAGCGACGAAGGGACTGAGGAGTAATAAGAATTCCTAACTCTCCGATATATATAATCCTAAATGACTCAAAACATCTTTCTAGACTCAACAACGCCAACGATACGATCAAGCAGGGGGGCTCCTAAGGTCGGGGAAGGCTCTGATTACCAACTTGTAACACCCTTGATGCGGCTATATCTCCCACGTGTCGAAGCACGACTTAGAGGCATAACCGCATTGAAAGCAATGTCGCAAGTGAGGTAATCTTCACACAACCCATGTAATACATAAGGGAAAGAGATACATAGTTGGCTTACAATCGCCACTTCACAGAATTACATGAATAAAGCATTACATCAACCAGATACAATCAAGGTCCGACTACGGAACCAAAATAAAAGAAGACTACCCAAAATGCTACACAGATCCCCGATCGTCCCGACTGGGCTCCACTACTGATCAACTAGGACGAAACAACACAAAGGACAAGATCTTCATCGAGCTCCTCCTTGAGCTTGGTTGCGTCACCTGCACGGTTCAACGGCACCTGCAGGCTGGTTTTGGAAGTATCTGTGAGTCACGGGGACTCAGCAATCTCGCACCCTCGCGATCAATACTATTTAAGCTTATGGGTAGGGTAAAAGGTATGAGGTGGAGCTGCAGCAAGCGACTAGCATATATGGTGGCTAAACATACGCAAATGAGAGCGAGAAGAGAAGGCAAAGCACGTTCGAGAAATCTATGATCAAGAAGTGATCCTAGAACAACCTACGTCAAGCATAACTCCAACACCATGTTCACTTTCCGGACTCCGCCGAGAAGAGACCATCACTGTTACACACGCGGTTGATGCATTTTAATTAAGGTAAACTTTAGGTTTTCTACAACCGGACATTAACAAATTCCCATCTGCCCATAACCGCGGGCACGGCTTTCGAAAGTTCAAACCCCTGCAGGGGTGTCCCAACTTAGCCCATCACAAGCTCCCACGGTCAACGAAGGATATTCCTTCTCCCAAGATAATCCGATCAGACTCGGCATCCCTGTTACAAGACATCCTCGACAATGGTAAAACAAGTCCAGCAAAGCCACCCAGATGTGCCGACAAATCCCGATAGGAGCTGCACATATCTCGTTCTCAGGGCACACCGGATAGGTCAAGCTATGAGTAAAACCAGCCCTCGAGTTGCCCCAAGGTGGACCCGCAGGCTGCCCATTTCGGACCAACACTTAGAGAAGCACTGGCCCGGGGGGGTTAAAATAAAGATGACCATTGGGCTGGCCAACCCAAGGGAAAGAAAAGGCTAGGTGGCGAATGGTAAAACCAAGGTTGGGCCTTACTGGAGGAGTTTTATTCAAAGTGAACTGTCAAGGGGTTCCCATTATAACCCAACCGTGTAAGGAACGCAAAATCCGGGAACATAACACCGATATGACGGAAACTAGGGCGGCAAGAGTGGAACAAAACACCAGGCGTAAGGCCGAGCCTTCCACCCTTTACCAAGTATATAGATGCATTAATTAAATAAGAGATATTGTGATATCCCAACAAAATAACCATGTTCCAAACATGGGACAAGCTCCAATCTTCACCTGCAACTAACAACGCTATAAGAGGGGCTGAGCAAAGCGGTAACATAGCCAATTAACGGTTTGCTAGGACAAGGTGGGTTAGAGGCTTGGCTTAACAATATGGGGGGCAAGATAAGAAAGTGGTAGGTATCGCAGCATAGGCATAGCAAAAGAGCGAGCAACTAGCAAGCAAAGATAGAAGTGATTTCGAGGGTATGGTCATCTTGCCTGAAATCCCGCAAGGAAGAAGAACGAGTCCATGAAGAAGACAAACGGACGTAGTCGAACGGGTCCTCACAAACACGACGTTATTGGAACCAACCCGAAGAAGCAACACCGGAAAGAAGCACACAACATAGTAAACAACTAACACACGAACATGGTATGATATGCGGGATGCGGTATGTGATGCATATGCATGATTTGGAAAGGAATGATTGAACCTGGCCACAACTTGGAAATCGAAGAGTGCCACTGGAAAGGGGAGTTGATTTCGGTTGAAATAGATATAAAGATCACCGGAATCGGATGCACGGTTTGGAAATGGCAAGCAAAACAAATATGGCACCGGTCTGCGATAAATAGCAAGTAGCCATCTAAATGCATCAAGAGAAACATGCTACAGCACTCCAACATGGCAACACAATACATGGAAGGGATCCACTCATGATGCTTGACAAAAGATGAACACTGAGCTACGGCTAATTCACTCATTAACAGGTTCAAACAAGCATGGCAAAAGTGCAAATGATAACAGGTTTCAGACTTGGTGAAATTAACAGCATATCAGGAATTTATCATCAGGAAGCAATGTTTAGAGCATGAAAACTACATGCTACAGGAACATATCATGGCAAAGCAAGGCATGGCATAAAGTTACTCAAAGCACTTAACAAAAGTCCCTTAGTGACCTTGAGCCAAAAGGGATCAGAAAATACAATTGCAAGCATGTGAACATAGCAAAAACATAAACATATTAAGACTTAGTGAAAAACTGGAGCATGCAAAACAGATTAACAAGTAGGCATGTTTACGAGCTCGATGCACTCACTACAAAGCATGGCATGACAAACTAACCATACACCCATCAAGAAGACATGACATAGAAGCTAGACATGGCAAGAACAACAACATATCATGCATGGATCAATAGCAACATCCTCGGCAAAATCGCTAAACATGTCAACAATCTGCCAGGATCATTTTATAGCAAAAGTAGAGCTCGATTGACTCAAGATAGGGTGCTCCATAAATGCAAACAAAGACATGGATGGATAGAGCACCACAATATTAACAAAACATCCTTACGGATCATCCTCAAAAGAGGCACGGATCACTTGGAAACAACATGAACATATAGCATAAAAATAAAAATAGGACAAGGACTTAGTGAAATTGTAAGTCCCTGAAATCAGCATCATCGAGTAAGCTACTTTGCATGCTTGTGCTAGTCACCACAAAGATCACAAAAAATACATGGCATACACCCCTTTAAATATGGCATGACATTCTACAAAACACATGTAGAGCTCAGGATCATAGCATGCGCACATTAATCATGGCAAAAATGACAAAAGGCCATTTGCTGAAACAGATCTGACATAATCATCACATAGCCCTCTTCCAACAGCATTTCGGGCATCAAGATGAGCTCAAATGAAAATGATGCAATGAAATGAAATGATGTACTCATCGAGACCAACATTTTGATATGCTACACGCATGAATCGAAGCTACGGATGCAGAGTTATGACATGCGAAAGAATGCAAAAATGCTAGGATTTCGGGAGAGAAAAGTCAACCCGAGATGCTCAGATCTGGATTCAGATCGGGGTTGCACGGAAATCGAGGATCGCCGGACTTCAAGCTCGCCGGACTTGGACTCGAGGTCACCGGGGAAGGGCCGGCCGGAGCTTGGGAGGAGGAGTCCGGTCGGTGGAGGACGACGGCGGTGAGGTCGGCGGTCGCTGGCGTCGAGGTACCCGCGGCGGTGGCTCGCCGGCGCAGGAAGA
>NC_041388.1:114699319-114765537 GCF_002162155.2 Triticum dicoccoides
AGAGACGGGGCGGCGCGGCGGAGCTCGGCGAGCGGCGGACGAAGGCGGCGAGCGGCAGCGACCGGCGATGGTTGCGAAGGGCGGCGCCGGGCGGAGCGAGCGAGGCGGCGAGGAGGCGCGGGGAGGCGCATGCGGCGGCGAGGTGCCTCGGGCGCGCGAGGCAGGTGCATGGACAGCGGCGCGGGGCGCTGGGCCGGGAGGGCCGAGCGCGGGCTGCGGTGGGCCTCAGCGTCGCGCGGGAGAGGAGAGAGAGATGGCGCCACATGGCGGGTGGTGGTTGGCTGCGGAGGCGGGAGAGGGTGACGTGGCCGCCTCCGATTGGTCGGAGTGAGGTGGCGGTTTCGGTGGACATGTTCGGCCAGCGCGGGAGGAATTGTCCCGCGACGCGAGGAGAATGAAGTTAGGGTTTCATCTGCGCGAGATTTCAGAAAGGAGCACATATATATAGGTAGAGGGAGTTAGGAGAGTCCAAATAAGGTGCGGTTTTCGGCCACGCGATCATGATCGAACGATCTAGATGATGGAGAGAGTTTAGGTGGGTTTTGGGCCACTTTGGAGGGGTGTTGGGCTGCAACACACATGAGGCCTTTTCGGTCCCTTGGTTAACCGTTGGAGTATCAAACGAAGTCCAAATGGCACGAAACTTGACAGGCGGTCTACCGGTAGTAAACCAAGGCCGCATGACAAGTCTTGGTCCAATCCGAAAACGTTTAATACCCACACACGAAAAGAGGTAGAAAGGGACACCGGGTGACATAGGAGCGCCGAATTGCAAAACGGACAACGGGGAAAATGCTCGGATGCATGAGACGAACATGTATGCAAATGAAATGCACATGATGACATGATATGCAATGCATGACATGCAAGCAATGACAAGGCAACAACAGCGAAAAACTGGAAGACACCTAGCACATCGGTCTCAGGGCGTTACAGGCGTAAACTGATTTTCTAATCCATCAGAAACATTCACAGAAACAAAATAAAGTCGCCCTACATCTACAGGTCCAACACTAGTGGTACTCCTACTCCACTCCTTGACCTAGCGGCCTAGGATCCTCTGCGCATAAGGATCTCTAGGCCACTCTCTCCTAGTTCAAAAACTCGTTTTGTCTAGTCGGAGTTGGTAGAACCGATGACTATCGGTTTGGGTTCTATGACCATCTACTTGTATTTTTCATGGCGATGGACCTTCTTTCTGCTAGCTAGGCATGTCTTGTCCTAGGCGTCTCTTTTAGTTTTGTGTTCCTTTGATCTTCTTTTATCCTTGCTATTTGTATGGTTCTTGGTCCGATTTCCACATAATCAGGGTCAACTTTTTCACTATTGCAGGTTACATAATTTTCATATAAGGCGTCGCTTCAAAGACTATATGATGTAGTTCATGCAATGACATTGTCAGATCGAGGGTTTTGTAACAAATCATCTTTGTTCCCATGTACACCCCAATGGCACCACCATCGTTCCTCCAACACAACCTTTAATTAGGTGGTCGCCCCTCTCCTCCTCCATCGATGTGATAGTGTGGGGAGGCCCCGGTCTGCTAGATGGAGCTATGGTTTTCTCGTTTTGGGGGTTTTAGTAGGGTTACGTGCCAGCGCTTTGTTGGTGGTGGCGGTGGCGATTTGGCCATAGATTTGTGTTAGCCTCTCTGACTTGAATTGTTGGTGTGGCGGTGACGGAGGCTAACCTTTGAAGTTTGGTCCTACGACCTCCTCTCCATCATGTTGGTGCCGCCTCGTTAGTGCCGATGTGAGGTATGTGAGGTTTGTTATAGGTTGAGATCTCTATAGATCTTCATGCGGCAATGGTTTCAATGGTTTCTTCTCCAGGGTGATTGTCGTGGAATTGTCACGACAGATGTCCTAATGAAAGGACTTAAACGTGGAGCCATCGCAACTAGGAAGCTTAAAGGGGTTAAACGGGACAAAGGACACATGGAGTTTATACTGGTTTGGCCCCTTGCGGTGAAGGTAAAGGCCTAGTCCAGTTTGAGGTGATATTGCTAGGGTTTCGATGACCAGGGAGCTAATACGCTTAACCTGGCTCTCGATCTGTTGTTTCTTGTCCTGAACCGCCGCCCGGGTCGTCCCTTTATATACAGAGGCTGACGCCCGGCGGGTCATAAAGTCCCGGCCGGCTCATAAACATTGTCCGGCTCGGTCTCTAACTATTCCTGCTTTACAAAACAAGTCATGTACATACGGCGGTTTATCTCTACAGGCCTTGAGCCGCCTTCGGGCATGGGCCTTATACTAAGCCTATCTATGAACCGCCGTACAATCTTGGGCTTCATTATGGTGAATCGTCATAGGGATGATCCGGCCCCTCCTGGGCGGGTCATGCCTAATAGTCATATCCCCATCATTAGGCCCCAAGTTGATTTGAACTTGTTCATGTCAATCTTCAAGACTTAGAAAAAATCCTTTCTCATCTGTTGTGAAAACCTTATAACCCACCATGACGTCATCTCCAAAAAATTTAGAAAACTGCAACGACATCATCTTCAACGGATCTTTTCCTTAATTCCTTTCCGAAAATCGAGGCGTCTATCTAGCTGGATAACCATTGTTCGACCTCCTCGTTTTTCGCACTTGTCTGTTTGTTTGTTTCCCCTTAAGGAGGTGTTTGTTTCGGCGAGAAACATCCGTTACCTGTTTACGGGGTAAACGAAAAACGTTACAAGTGTTTGGTATGCGCACGATGTAATTGGATGCCTCCGTAAACAATTGCAGGTTAGTTTTAGATCGATACCACCCACACCCCTCCGTAAACGCTGGCGTTACCGCACCTCTCCTCCCACGATTCGCTCGTCCTGGACCTGCGCCGCCGCCTCCCCTTCGACTCCGGCGCTGGTGCCGGCGCCTTCTAAATTCCCTTCCAGTCCCCTCTCCATCTCCCTCGACCCTCCTCGTCCAGCGCGCACCGCCGCTTGGTAGCCATCGCCGCCGCCCCTGGTCGCCGCCCCGTTCCCTGCCGCCCCAGCCCCCCTCGTCGGCGAACTGCAAGGTACAGGCTCCGTCCCTCCTCCTCCTGTCCTCGCTCCTCCGTCCTCCTCTGTTGCCTGCTCTCCTTCCCATCCCTCGTCTGCTCTCCTTTTCAGCCACCGGCCACTGGCCACGACGACCTCGAAGCAGACACCGTAACTCAATTCCTTTACATGCATGAACCAAACAAAACAGAGATTTTTCCATTACATCCCTGTTACCAGCGTTATCTAGTTCCTTTACCATTTACGTTACCAGTCTCCAATCCAAACACCTCCTAAATAGGACCACACACTGCCCTTCGTCCTTCTCCTTCTCCTTCCTTCTCCTTCCTTGCGACGCACCGACCCGCTCAAGCTTCGCCGCCGCGGACCTCCTATCTCCAGCCTCAACTCCGGCCGCTGCATCGCCCTGAATAGACCAGAATCTTGCGGCGCCATTCTGCTGCCCTGATGATCTTGGTAAGCTTCTTTTCCCTGGTCATAGATCTTTTACTAGGGTTTTGTCGGTGTTCGTCGGAGTTCATGGATGTTCGTAACTGCCCTCCTTTCCTTTTGTCCTCGATCCATATATTAGACCCAAAGAGCCACGAAATCTTGTGCGGCCGCAATTTCCGTGCCTGTTTAAACATTAGAACATATCCCTACTGCACCAGATTGCTTCTAGGGCTCCTCTGTTCTTCCTCCGTTATTTTGCAGATGAATTTATCTCCCTTTTTTTAAAATGGTAGATCCAAATTTATACCCTCAATCTGCGGGACTTGTTTGTCCTGACACTTAGCAAATTACAGCCTTGGTAGATCTTGAATGCCTCTAATCATGGCGGCTTACACCGCCGGTTTAGCTGGCTTATCCATATATCATTAGCCCTTGTTTAAGCCGTCGTGATAAACATGCACTGTAAATTTTAACTTGCAATCCCACCAACTAATTTAAGCTAGTGAATTTTTTTCTATTAGATTGCACTTTCACCATACCGCCAAAGACGATGACAACTTGCAACTGGGTCCCTTCCATAGTCACCGAGAGCACTCTGAAAGATTTTGTCACCATTGTGTATTTACCTGAAACAAGTGTCATGTCTTACCGTGCTCATGACCTGGACGAAGAAAGACTGCGACCAAAGGATGGCGAGATCATTGTCTTCACCGACCATATGAATCGGGGCTTTACGCCGCCCGACTCAAAATTCTTTAGAGATATCATGCATTTCTTCAAGCTTCATCCACAGGATATTGGACCCAATTCCATATCCAACATCTGTAACTTTCAAGTTTTCTGTGAAGTTTATCTGCAAGAAGAACCCACTGTTGAGTTCTTCAGAAAATACTTTTACTTGAACCGCCAGAATGAATACACCAACGGTCCCAGCTTGGAGCTTGGCGGGATCTCAATTCAGCGCCGACGAGATGCCATCTTCCCTCTAATAGTTTTACCGGGCCATCCCAAGGACTGGAATCAAACATGGTTCTATTGCCAGGACACCTCACCGTCTGATGAAAAACCGATGTCGGGCTACCCTGCGGAGCGTCTCGACACCACCTACAACCTCCCTAATAAACTGGTTGCTGCCGAACACAAGAAACTTATGCCAAAGATCAAAAAGGTTCAAGCTTTGCTGGGAAACGGCTTAACTGGCGTTGACTTAGTCCGCTACTGGGTCGCATGGTGGATCATCCCTCTAAGCCGCCGACCCAGCTTGATGTGTAATTATACCGGAGGAACAGATGACCCTTTGCGCCATAGTCCTCTACGCTTGACCGAGGAGGCTGTCGTTCAAATGGCGAGCACTCTTATTAACAGTAAATATGAAGATTGCAGCGTCGTGGGTTTAAATCCTTTCTACAAGCTTAACCCGGCTCCAAAGGTAAATCCTTTTAACTTCTTCTCCCTCAGCAGTTAAATATTCGAACAGATTTCAACATGTTATCCTTTCCCAGGCCAAATCTGATTTTTGGAAAGCCAAATATGACCACGAGGCTGCCAAAAAATCTAAAGCTGCTATGATAGCCGCAAAGAAGACCAACAAAAAATCTAGGAAGAAACAAACCGCTTCTGAGTTACTCAAGCTGGACGACACCTCTGAGTCGGAGGTAGCTCTTGACTCTCTTGGTAGTTTTTTAACAACCTTATTGACACTGACTATTATCAGGATGACACGGGAACCAGCCATGCAGTCGAAGACGAGGTAACTATTATTTCCTCCGACTCGGAACCTTTACCAAGATAGAAACCTCGGCGGGTAATCCGGAAAGTAAGGTTTTCACACCCCTTATCTTATTTAGATCCTCATTTTCTTTTGAAACGACAGAAACATGAGAGCCGCTGCCAGAGCCGGACCGGCGGATACGATAATTTACTCTCCGGTTTACCAAAGACTCCTTGGAAACGTCAAAATGAGGTTTCTTTCATCCTTGACCTTTTGCCCTTACCAATGAGTTTATTCTATTGCTATCTTAACTGTGATTGCACTTTTGCAGGAGGTCTCTCGTTCGTCTGGTGATTCTTCACAGACTTAACTACCGGCTTTCAAGACTGCCCCTGGGTAAAGATAATTGCCTCTCTGTCTGTTCCTTTATATCTTTGTCACCATGCTGACCCATCACAAATTTTCTTATAGTGGTCAACCAAAGCCTAAAAAAGCAAAGGTGTCAAAACCAGCCGAGGATCCAAAAACTGTTGAATCTGAACAGCCGCCTCTTGTACCAGAACAGTCTGAAGCACTGGAGGATCATGTTGTCAATATTCATCTGGTTTTTCCTGAGTCGTCTGTTGATGAAACCGCTCGCGATCTCTCAACTGTTGAACCGACAAGCTCAATTAAGCCGCCAGAGACCCATGGCGATGATATTTTGATTACTGGTTCCAGATTCGTTGAGCCGGGGAACCCAACTATGCTGGCAAAACACTCTGCCAAGCAAGAAGTTATGGAGAGACAGAAAGTGAGGTTTGACGTTTCTCATTATGCTCATCTGAGTATAAGTGATGTGCTATCTGGCTATCTCAGTCAAGCGCACTCCAATCGAGACTCGAAAATTGAGATGGTCAAACAGATTCAGCAAAAACATGAGGTACATTCCCCGGCTTTCATGAATCATATACTCTACCAGCCCCCAAGTCTTCTGATTATGATAAACTTGAGTCATCTATAGACTTGAAACATTTATAAGTTTCCGTTCTAGTCTTCCCTCAAGTCCGGTTTAAAAACTTTAAACTGGATTTTAGTAATAATGTACTTCTGCATGTCTAGCCCCCAAGGGTCGGTTTAATCAGCATGACTGAATCAGTCATTATAGAAAAAACAATACTTATCTTCGTATCCCTCATGTATTAGCTGAAACTCTTGACAGCTTAACCGGCTCATAGAAAAAGAATTTCGAGCAACATGCATTAGCCCCCAAGTGCCAAGTGTTGTTACTTGTAAAACACTTGGGACTTTTCAGAAGAGAGAAAAAAATTGCTTTGGCACACATTAGCCCCCAAGTGCCAAGTGTGTTTGCTTGGCAAAGTACTTATGACTTTAATTGTTGTAATTCTCTTTTGAACATACTTTGGTAAACTTGTGCTGCCTGCAGTCTGCCATAGCTGACTTGGATACACAACTGAATGAGACGAAGACCCGGCTGGCGGCTCGGGAGAAAGAGACCCAAAAGGTTGGATCCAAATTGCAGGCTAGTGTGTCTGAAATAGAGAAACTGAAGACCAACCTCAGTGTCGAAAAGGATGCTTGGGCCAATGAAAAAACTGCCTTGATCCATCGTGCCGAAAAAACTGAAGCGGCTCTGGAAACAGTTACCGCTGAACTCACCGGTTTAAAGAGTCGTGTGTCTCAGATGGTCTCCGCCATCTTTGGTAAGTCATGCTTGTTAATTATTCAAAGTGAATCCTTGTTATCATAACATAAGCCGCTGCTTAACTCATTGTATAATCTGCACAGGTCCCAGGAGCAGCAACTTGAGCCAAGATCCGTTGATAAAGCTGAAGGCGGTTTACACCCTCGTGGAGCAATTGTACACCGGAGCTCAACGGATTCTCGCTACTATTTCCCCAATGAACCAAGAGCCAAAGTTATTGAGTGACGTCTTGAAAAAGCTGTCTGTCTTCCCTGCTAGGTTCCAAGAAATCAAGCGATCCAGCGCTAGAGCCGGAGCTGTGTCGGCTTTAAGCCGCTCTAAAGCCTGGATGCCAGAGCTAGACACGGCTGATATAATGAAAGGATATCCTAGTCTCAAGGAAGATGGAACACCTTTTTGACCAACAAGATTTTGCTTCCTGCGTGAAGGAAATTCGCCCGTGTGCTACAATCCTTGTCAATGAGACCGAACTTGACAAATATCAGTCGGGTTTTGATATTGAAAATAAGAGACTAGCAACTCCTGCATACAAAGTGATGGATTTAATCCCACCGAACCGTAAGCACACCTTTGCCCATGAGATTGACCCGTCTGGTCTGATAGATGAGAAGGCTGAATTTATCGCCCTACGTGGCTTTGACTGGACCAAATATAATTTCCAAACGGTAGAGGAAGACGAACCGGCGAGGGATGAGCCACAACCATCAAGCTAGCCAGGTCATGATTTATGAACCGGCTTAACTTATCACCTGATGTACGCGAGACAAACAGTTTTATCCTTTTTTTGGGCTCCAAAACGCCTTGTAATAGGTTAGCGTTGAAACTTTTTGTTCTGCTATGCCATCGTGCATATTGTGCTGCGTACAACACCTTTGTCCGTCATATGAAGATATGCTTTACACCCCTTACAATATCAGTAGTGTTGGGGATATAACTATCAGTTAAGACCCGCCCAGGAGGGCCCAATGGCGGCTTACAAAGGGAGCACAGTAAACATTAAGATGATAGTTTATCAAATCTTACAGAAGGCCTAAAAGGCCTAGAGGCGGCTTAAGGCTCAATATTGTAAACCGCCGTATGTAAGGAAAGACTTGTAAAGAAAGGCATGTAAAAGAAGTCACCGAGCCGGACACGATTTATGAGCCGGCCGGGACTCTGTAGGCCACTAGGCATCAACCCGTGTATATAAGGGGACGACCCGATGGCGGCTTAGGGCAAGAAACAAGAGATCGAGAACCAAGTTGGCAAGTTAGCCTCTTGGTGATCGAAACCCCAGCAATACCAAACACAACTAGATGTAGGCTTTTACCTTCATCGTAAGGGGCCGAACTAGTATAAAACCTCTCGTGTCCTTTGTCCTGATTAACCCCTTTAAGCTTCCTAGTTGCGATGGCCCTACGACTAAGACCTTCCACTAGGACATCTGCCGTAACAATTCCACGACAGTTGGCACCCACCGTGGGGCCAGCGCACGGTGGATTTGAGTTCTTGAAGGGCAACTTCGAAGGGCTCAAGGGATACACTGTGGGCCGAATGACCAAGAGTCGTCGCGGCAAGCTCTACATCGACGACGAAGGCTGGGGCCCCGAGGCCAGCTCAATTGAGTACGGGTACCGGGTCCCCTTTGGCATAATTCATGTCTTCATCGGTCGGATCGGCGAGTCAGGCCCTGAGCCGGACGTCCACACCAACCTCGTCGAGACGGCTCAGCGCGCGAGGACCACCCGTGTTCAACCTGTCGTGAAGCATGCTTTCGTAGGCTGCGTCCACGGCGGTGAATACTCTGAAGGATTGATGGAAGGCGCTGAGACGGCCATCTGTTCTGATGCTACATCATCAACAGGTGAGACGGACTCTTTGTATCAGCTGCAGGATGGCATGCTCGGGGGCTATTCCGATGGCAGTAGTCTTCCGGACCCCCTTGAGCCGTCGAATTGGGCTGGAGTCTTCATGGCAGGGACACAGCCCGGGCAGAATTCCACAGCAGCAGCAACAACAACTACTAGGTCGGCCGCAGCCGGGTCAGGAGACCCCGCGCACCCCCCGGTTCAGATTCCAATGGACCTCACGGATAAACTGACGACTTTGTTAACCGCTGTGGTAGAACCGGCGGATAGAGCCCAGCATGACGCAGAGGTGGCACGCGTGCGGGAAGAGATGGTATAGGCTAAAGAAAATTTAGCAGCAGAGGAGGTCGGGATGGCAGCAGAGCGGGCGGCTTTAGACGTTCGTGCGCAATAGCTTCAAGCGGAGACTTTCCGGCTCTCGGTGGATCTGAACGCGTCAAACGAGGTCATGAGAAGAAGGCATCAGAAAACACAGTCACGTCTACCTCTAACGCTCGATCCTAGGAACCTTTTTCATACACCCGGGGCTGGGGCAAGCAACCCGCCGGAGGCAAATCGGATCACGACGCCTGGGGCACCGTTTCAACCGTGTGCCATGGAGCCACCTCACGTACATACCGCTCCGCCTCATTATGTGCCAACACTGCCGGGTCACTTCTCCAATCCCTTGGAAAACCTCATTGCAGCATCGGCTCGTTTGGCGGCTCTCCCGATGGAAGGCGACTCGCCGGCAGCAATCAAAACGCGAAGGGTGAGGGAACTTCTTCAAACAGCTCTGGCACAGCAGGATGCGTACTCCTACAATCGAGACATGATCCATTCAACTCCTCACCCAAGCCGGAGCCCAAGCTACAGTAGGCATATGGACACGGCTAACATGTCAAGCAATGCTCAACGCCGCAACCGGCCGCACATGCATGAGCCGGTACAGGCCGGAGCCCTTAACTTGGCGGATCAGGAAAGGATCTGACAAGAGGCTGAGCGAGCGGTTCAATTGGCAGCAGAGCAGGTGGCTCATCGGACTTTTCCGGCTTATCTAGCAACCTCGGTCGAGGCAGGAGTGGCCACAAGAACTAGATGTGTCCCTTGCCTGGTGCCGTCCATATGTAATGAGCGTTTGCCAAAAGACTTCAAGGGGTCTCGTAAGGTGCCTAATTACACAGCCGACTTGTAGCCTGGGGCTTGGATTGAGAGTTATGAGATGCCTATGGAGTTGTTGGAGGTCAGCGACACAGCAATGGCTAAGTATTTCACTATTATGTTGGATAGAACAGCTCGTACTTGGCTGAAGAGGTTGCCACCCAATTCTATCGGCTCATGGGCGGAATTGAAGGCCTGGTTCATCCAGAACTTCAAGGACATGTGTAAATAGCCTATGTCGATTGTGGACCTGACTAATTGTAAACAAGAAGACGGTGAATCTACAACCCATTGGGTGCGTCGGGTCAAGGAGATAATACATTCGTCTGATAAGATGGATGCCGGCTTAGCAGTCTTGATGTTGGAGAAAAACTGCCGTTTTGAACCTCTGAAGCAGAAGTTGGGGCGGCTCAAGCGTGACTGCAGTCACATGGGCCAGTTGATGGCAGCTCTCGTCAAGTATGTTGATTCTGATAGTACCAAGGACCCGGTGTCTGACGAAGAAAAGATAGCAAAGGGAAAGAAGAACGGCAACGGCAAGGGTCACCAGCATAACCCGACAAATCAAGGAGGTAATAAACGTAAGGCTGATGAATTTGTTGCTAACACCAATGTGCAGGGCGGCAATCAATGGTGCAAGGGCAGGCAACCCCCTCGGTCGGGCGGGTCAGGACCTACCCTTGAGAAACTATTGAATGAACCTTATCCAAGACACGGCACCCGGGAGAAGCCAGCCACCCACCTGTGGAAGGATTGTACAATCATGAAGGCGTTTAAAAATTCAAATGCATTCGATGGAGGTCACGGCCCAGGCGGCGGTTCAGGTGGGGGCGGTTTTCATGGCCCGGGCACCGGATCAGGTGGAGGAGGATTCCACGGTCAGGGCCATCCTGGTAACCAAGGAGGATATAATCCACAACCCGGCCAAAGTAATCAACAGCAACAGTCCGGATATCAGAGCAACCCAAAATAGCTGAATAGTGGGCAATACCATGTGTTCACCACTAGTTTATGTAAGAGGGACCAGAAGCTTCACAAGAGGGCTGTCAATGCCGTTGAGCCGGCGATTCCATGTTACTTACGTTGGTCAGAGCAGCCTATTGTGTGGAGCAGAGAGGATCACCCACCTCGGGTTGATAATCCGGGTCACTTGGCCTTGGTAGTGGCGCCTCAGGTTGGTGGATATAAATTCACTAAGGTACTCATGGATGGAGGCAGCAGCATCAACATCCTCTACTATGAGACGTTCCGTCGGATGGGATTGACTGATAAGAGTCTTAAGCAATCCAACACTGTTTTTCACGGTGTGGTACCTGGCAAGTCGGCATACCCAGTTGGTAAGATTGAACTGGAAGTAGCCTTTGGGGATGAGTATGACTCCAGAGTAGAAAAATTAACCTTTGAGGTGGTTAAGATCAAAAGCCCATATCATGCTCTGTTTAGACGGCCGGCTTATGCTAAGTTCATGGCTCGGTCATGTTATGTGTATTTGCAGCTCAAGATGCCGGGTTATAAGGGCACCATTACAGTACATGGAAGCCGAAAATAGCCTTGGAGTGTGAAGAAGGTGATGCTGCGTATGCTGAGTCTGTTTGTGCAACAAAGGAGTTAAAGTTTTATAAGGATCATGTTGACCCGGCAGACATGACGTCTTTAAAGAAACCAACAATGGATCATGAGCCGGTGTTGAAGTTCAAATCAGCTGATGACACCAAGATGGTTGACTTTGTGCCTGGCGACTCATCCAAGCAGTTCATCATCAGTGCAAACTTGGATCCGAAATAGGAAAGCGCGCTCATCGAGTTCATCCGTGAGAATCGGGACATCTTTGCATGGAAACCTTCCGACATGCCGGGTATCCCGAGGGAACTCGCTGAGCACACTCTCAATATTGATCCAAAGTTTAAACCTGTTAGACAGTTTCTCCGACGGTTCAATGAAGAAAGGCGCAAGGCCATTGGAGAAAAGGTGGCCCGGCTCTTGGCGGCCGGGTTCATTATGGAAGTCTTTCACCCAGAGTGGTTAGCCAACCCGGTGCTTATACTCAAAAAGAATGGCACCTGGTGTATGTGTGTGGATTACACCGATTTAAACAAGGCTTGTCCTGCTGACCCTTTTGCCCTCCCCCGTATTGATCAGATCATCGATGCTACGGCGGGTTGCGCATGTTTGAGTTTCTTGGATGCTTATTCAGGTTATCATCAGATCAAGATGGCAGTCAAATATCAGGAGAAGACAGCTTTTATCACTCCATTTGGAGCTTTCTGCTATGTGTCTATGCCTTTTGGGCTTAAGAGTGCCCAGGCGACTTACCAACGGTGTGTGCAGAATTGTCTTCACAATCAGATTGGGCGTAATGTTCATGCTTATGTGGATGATATAGTGGTAAAATCCAGGAAGGAGGAAACCTTGGTCGCAGATCTGAAAGAGACCTTCGATAACCTTCGGGTCTACAAAATGATGCTCAACCCGGCTAAGTGTGTTTTTGGAGTCCCAGCCGGCAAGCTTTTGGGTTTTCTGGTGTCCAACCGAGGTATTGAAGCTAACCCGGAGAAGATTAAAGCAATCACATCCCTGGCCAAACCAACATGCATCAATGACGTTCAACGGCTGGCGGGTCGTGTTGCTGCTTTGAGCCGGTTCATAAGCCGGCTAGGGGAGAAGGTGATGCCTTTGTATCAGATGATGAAGAAAACGGATGATTTTGTTTGGAGCGATGCTGTAAATTCTGCTTTTGAGGATCTGAAGACACAACTTGCTGAGCCGCCAGTCCTTGCTGCTCCAATTGAGAAAGAGCCGCTGTTGTTATACGTAGCCGCCAACTCACGAGCTGTTAGTGTGGCAATTGTGGTGGAGCGCAAAGAGGTTGGCAAGGAACATCTGGTTCAACGGCTGGTTTACTACGTCAGTGAGGTGTTAATTGAATCCAAACAACGATATCCACATTGGCAGAAGCTCGTATATGGGGTGTTCATGGCGAGCCGGAAGCTTAAACATTATTTTCAGGGTCACCCAATCACTGTGGTTAGCTCTGCTCCTTTGGGAGACATCATTCAAAACAGAGAAGCCACTGGACGAGTCGCCAAGTGGGCCATTGAGCTTGGGTCTCATGAATTGAAATATGTACCACATACTATGATCAAGTCTCAAGCACTGGTTGATTTTATTAATGACTGGATAGAGATGCAGATGCCGGAAGAGAAACCAGACAACACATATTGGACTATTCACTTTGATGGGTCCAGACAACTGGAAGGCTCGGGGGCTGGAGTTGTTTTAACCTCCCCTCGAGGTGACAAATTTTGTTATGTGTTGCGGCTGATGTTTCGTTGCACTAACAACGCAGCGGAATATGAAGCCTTACTCCATGGTCTTCGAATGGCCAAAGAGATGAGCCTGAGCCGGGTCCGGTGTCTTGGCGACTCAGATTTAGTGGCTCAACAAGTATCAGGCAAGTGGGATTCCAAAGATCCTCTCATGGCAGCTTATCGCCGTGAAGTTGATGCTGTTGTAGGGCATTTTAAAGGTTATCAGGTGGAGCACATTGACTGTAGGAAGAACGAAGCGGATGATGCTTTAAGCCGGTTGGGATCTCAACGTAAGCCGGTGCCACCTAACACCTTTTTGGATGTTTTGCATAACCTGTCTGTTAAGTTACCCACAGAAGAAGATCTAGCCGTTCCTGACCCAGAGGCACAGTTGGTGGCGGCTCTTAATGTCATCCCAGATTGGACAGTGCCGTTCTTGGCTTACATGACCCGGGGAGAGTTGCCAGGGGATGAGACCCTAGCTCGACAAATAACCCGGCGGTCTAAGTCAATGACAATTTCTGATGGAGAACTATACCATCGCAGCGTCTCTGGAGCATTTCAGCAGTGTGTTTCCCCTGAAGAAGGCCAAGAAATATTTCGTGAGATCCATGAAGGCGATTGTGGTCATCACGCCGGGTTAAAATCTTTGGTGGCCAAGGCTTTTTGTCACGATTTTTACTGGTTGATGGCTCACGCTGATGCAGAGGATCTGGTCAGTAGATGTGATGGATGTCAAAAATTCACACGACGAGCACATGTACCGGCTCAAGAGCTCCGGATGATTCCAATCACTTGGCCGTTTGCGGTCTGGGGGCTTGACATGGTTGGACCTTTCAAAAGGTCTAAGGATAAAAAGACACGTCTTTTAGTGGCAGTTGATAAATTCACAAAGTGGGTTGAGGCAGAGCCAGTGAGTAAGTGTGATGCGGCCACGGCGGTTCACTTCATGAAAAAGGTGATCTTTCGTTTTGGTTTTCCACACAGCATTATCACTGACAATGGCACTAGTCTATTCCAAGGGGCCATGGAGGAGTTTTGTCAACGTGAGCATATTCGGCTTGATGTTTCTTCTGTAGCTCATCCTCAATCTAATGGTCAAGCTGAGAGAGCAAATCAGGAAATTTTAAAAGGTCTCAAACCCCGGCTTATGGTTCCCTTACAGCGAACGCCGGGTTGTTGGGTAGAGGAATTACCCTCGGTGCTGTGGAGTATCAACACCACACCTAACAGGTCTACAGGTTACACACCTTTCTTCATGGTGTATGGAGCAGAAGAATTGTTGCCTAGTGACATCTGTCATGACTCGCCCCGTGTGGCGGCTTATGTTGAAGCTAATAATGAACAAGCCAGACAGGATGCACTTGACTTGTTAGATGAGGAAAGAGACTTAGCAGTGGCTCGATAAGCAATTTATCAACAGGACCTGCGTCGTTATCACAGCCGCCGGGTTAAGTCCAGTACTTTTCAGGAAGGCGACCTGGTGCTCCGGCTCATCCAGGATCTGTCAGATGCACACAAGTTATCCCCACCTTGGGAAGGACCCTTTGTGGTTAGCAAGAACTTAAACAACGGGTCATATTACCTCATTGACGTTCGAGAACACAAAGATTCACGTAAGTCGGAAGAGGAGACCCGTCGGCCGTGGAACATTGCTCAACTTCGGCCATACTACACCTGAGCCACCGGCTCTCATCATGTACACACTTTAGCATTGTATATACTATGATAAGGAATAAAGCAGGACCATCGGTCTCTTTTCTTTTCAAAAGGTTACACATATTTGTTGTTTCTTATTTTCAAATGACTATTAAGGAGCTGATCATATTTGAATCAAGTCTAAACCTTTTTGGTCCGGCTCAGGATCGTATTCGGATCTAGCTGCAACTATCATGGTCACTTGGGGGCTTCCTGTTCAAACATAGGTCGTATTCGAACCAAAGAGAACACAGCTGTCATAACCCTCTTGATCGGCTCAAAGCCAAACTCACTAGGGGGCTTCCTGATCGTATCTGAATCATAGCTTAACCCCTTTTGGGTCCGACTTGGATCGTATTCGAATCAGGGTCGTTAAAAACCTCTCAAGGTAATTTGGGGGCTTCCTGTTCAAACATAGGTCGTATTCGAACCAAAGAGAACATAGTTGTCGGTACCCTCTTGATCGGCGCAACACCAAAGCCACTGGGGGCTATATGGTCGTATTCGAACCTTAGCTTAACCCCTTTGGTCCGGTTTACTGATCGTATTCGAATCAGAAACCCCCAACCTTTAATTACAAGGTTAATTTTAATTACCACCTGTTATTTGCCTTCTAGTTTTTTGTTTTCTCAATTTCATAAATATTCAGCATGGTCCCTTTCGCCGGCTGGACTATTTGACAACAAGCCACAAAGGTATGATAATCATTAAGTATTCAGAAACATTGACTTCTCAAAAAAGATTGGATTATCAACTTCATCATCCGGGTTATTTAAACCGGTGATCCAGAGATCAAAGGTACAAATATGGCTATTGTTTATGCGCAATTGCCTCCCGTATTAATCAACGGGTTATTTTAGCCTTGTTTTCTCTTTTTATGTCTGTTTCTGTTTTCTACTATGGTCGAAATATTGGCTATAAGCCGGGTGTTCTAACCCGTTTGGTACTAAGCTGCCAAGCTAGTTTTTTCTCTCATCTACAGGAACAGAGTTGAAGTATTGCAGGGACAACCATAAATATGATGCATATATTGACATCAAGGAAACACAGAATCACACACAAGTGTTTTATGCCCGACGGCATAGGCAAAGCATGCAGTATTTTCACAGCTAATCTATTACAAGGCTTTTATAAGCCGATGAAGATGGTTATTACTCCTCCCTTGCCGGTTCACCACCCTCTGCTGGTTGGAAGCTGGGTTTTGACCAATCAAAACCGTTCACGGCGACAAATTCTGCTTCTTCGTCAATCAAGCCGGCCGGATCAACTTCTGGAGCAAATGTATTTTCACGAACAGGCGGGATTAAATCTGTCACCTTGTACGAGGGAGTTGCCATCTTCTTATTTTCCACATCAATACCCGGCTGATACTTGTCGATATTGGTTTCATCTCCAAGAATAGTCGCCTGAGGTCGGACTCCACGCGCGCAAGCCAAGAAGTCATCTTGTTCAAAGGGAGATTCGTCTTCCTTCGCGGTAGGATACCCTCTGGCTATGTCCACCGGGTCTAGATCTGGCACCCAAGCCTTGGAGTGGCTCAGGGCAGTCAAAGCTCCGGCTCTGGCACAGGAGCATTTCACTTCTTGGAACCTGGCGGGTAGGATTCATAGCTTCTTTAAGACATCACTGAGCCGGTTGGGTCCTTGATTGGCAGGAGAGATAGCGGCAAGTGCCCGTTGTGCGCCAATATACAATTGCTCCACTAAGGTATACACTGCCTTCAGTTTAATCACAGGGTCTTGGCTCAGATTCTTGCTTCGTGGGCCTGCACATATTTTGTACATAAAGAGTCAGCTGGCGGATTATATTCCGGATCAGTAAAAAGTACACAAGATCAAATACAGATGGCTTACCAAAGATGGCGGCCACCACTTGAGACACTCGGCCCTTTAAACTGACCAGCTCTGTCGTAACCTCTTCAAGGGCTGCTTCAGCCTTCTCGCACGTTGTGTCAGAAGCGTTTTTTTCTTCAGCCCAGGTTTTCTTCTCGGCAGTAAAACCGGCTTTTAATTTTTCCATCTCAGAGAGACTCACTTGCAGTTTGGAGTCAGCAGACTTGATCTCTGCCTCCTAACCCGCTAGCCGGGCCTTGGCGTCAGTTAATTGCGAGCTTAGTTCAGATAAGGCATTCTGCAAAACATACACAGATAAGTCAAGATTTCAGTTAAAGTTCAAAAGTCAAGATTCAAGTCTCAAATACTTTGCGTTGCAAAACTACTTGACACTTGGGGGCTAATGTATGCCAAAACAATTTTTTATGCTTAACAAATACTTTAAGTCCCAAGTACTTTACAAAGTAACAACACTTAGCACTTGGGGGCTAATGCATGCTATTCAGCAAGTTTCTCAAGGATAAGCTGGTTTCCAATGTTATTTTTGGATACGGTACAAGGCAATTCAAAGTACCGGCTCATTTATGGTCAAATGAACCGGCCCTTGGGGACTACGAATGAAGCTTCGTTCTATCTTATTGTACTCCAGGAAAATCTAAAAAGAAAAAAAGTCTTAGCCTATATCATAAAGTCTACAGATCATTTCGGTTCTCTCATAATCTGAAGACTTGGGGGCTGGCGGAATATAAGTAAGCCGGAAGAACATACCTCGTATTTCAGCTGCAACTGCTTGACCATTTCTATCTCTGAGTCACGGCTGGAGTGCACATGGCTGAGATAACCGGATAATATGTCGTTGGCATTCAGATGGTCATAGTGAGAAATATCAAAATGCACTTTCTGTTTCTCCAATGCCTCTTGTTTCGCTGTGCGTCGAGCCAACACGGTAGGATTTCCCGGCTCAATAAAGCGGCTCCTGGTGATTAGAACGTCTTGCGTAGATAGTGATGGCGGGTTGGCCGAGCTGGATGGTCCTGTTGCAGAAGGATTCACGGTGGTTTCATCAACTGACAGCTCAGGAGGATTGACTTCATCATTGACAGGCGGGTCTTCTGGAGCGTCAGTTAATGGAGGAGAAGGTGGTCTGGCCGGTTCAGATGCAAGGATTGGCGGGTCTTCCACCGGTTTAGCTGCCTTTGCCTTCTTGGACTTAGCTTGGCCACTAAAAGAAATGTTGCAGGACTGTCAGTACAAAGATACAATTTGAAAAACCCGGAAAAAAGGAGGATTTTTCATTACCCAGGGGCAGTCTTGAAGGCCGGAAATTGGGTCTGCGATGAGTCGCCAGAAGAGCGAGACACCTCCTGAAAAGATAAAATAAAGTTAAAGTAATGCAGGGGAAAGGATCCATTAAACAGAAAGTTAAAGACAAAGAAGTAAACCTCATTCCAGCGCTTTTAAGGAGTTTGTTGAAGAACAACAGGTGGTTCGTCTTCGGTCCAGGCTTGACGGCGGCTCTCATGTTGCTGCTTTTTCAAAAGAAAGTGAGGGTCCAGATAAGCCAAAGGGTGGGAAAACCTTACTTTCCGGGTTATGACTCAAAGTTTCTGTCTTGGCAAATGTGCTGAGTCGGAGGAAATAGTTACCTCTTCTTCCACGGCCTGACTGGCCCCAGTGTCGTCCTGGTAATGATTAGTGTTAATAAAATTATTAAAGAGTTGGCCAAGGGAGTCAAGGGCTACCTACGACTCAGAAGTATCGTCAAGTTTCATCATGTCTTCAGCAGTGCTCTTCTTCTTCTTTTTGGACCTCCGAGTCGTTTTCTTGGCGGTTATGGCGGCGACTCTTGCTTTCTTGGCAGCTTCGTGGTCATATTTAACCTTCCAGAAGTCAGATTTGGCCTGCAAACAGGTAAAAACAAGATGAAAGGTCAGGCAAGTGTTAAATAATACGGCTGAGAAAAATACAAAGGAGAGAGATCAGAGTCTCCTTACTTCTGGCACCAGGTTAAGCTTGCAGAAAGGGTTTAACCCGACGATACTGCAGTCTTCGTATTTTCCGTTCACCAAAAGGGTTGACATTGAAACAATATCTTCTTCCATTAATTGAACGGGGCTATGACGAAGAGAGTCATCTGGGCCTCCACCATACTCGTACATCAATTTTGATCGACGGCTTAGAGGAATAACCCGCCATGAGATCCAGCAGCGGGTCAGGTCAACTCCGGTCAAGCCGTTCCCTAATAAGGCGTTAATCCTTTTTATTGATGGGATCAGCTTCCTGCGTTCGGCAGCCGTAAGCTTGTCAGGGAGCGTGAATTTGGAGTCAAGACGCTCGGAGCGATAACCCTGCAGTGGCTTCTCGTTTGCCGGTGAAGTGTCTTGACAATAGAACCAAGTCTGGTTCCAGTCTTTTGGATGACTCGGCAAGACTATGAGGGGGAAGACAGCGCCCTGCCGACGCTGAATGGAGATGCCTCCAAGCTCCAAGCTGAGGCCATTGGTGCACTCATTCTACCAGTTCAGATAAAAATATTCTCTAAACAGTTCCACGGTCGGCTCTTCCTAAAGGTACACTTCGCAGAGTACATGGAAATTACAGATATTAGATATGGAATTGGGCCCAATATCTTGAGGGTGAAGTTTGAAAATATGGAGGACATCTCTAAAGAACTTTGAGCCGGGCGGTGAAAAGCCACGGTTCATGTGGTCAGTAAAAACAATGACTTCACCATTTTGTGGATTGGGCCGTTCTTCGTCCGGGTCAGGTGCACAGTAAGACATGACATTTTTTCTGGCAAAAATCCTATGGAGAAGAACTCCTTCAAACGTTCCTCAGTCACGGTTGAGGGAACCCAGTTGCAGACAGTCCGTCTTTTGGATGGCATAGTGTTCAAAAACACGCTGAAAAGAAGGTAACATGCCGGCTCAGTTCAATACATATGATGAAAGTACAAGATGATACAGAGGAGTAATGACGGCTTAATTAAGGGCTAATGTCATATAAGGAAAAGTAAGCCGGCACAGTAAGCCGCCATGACCACAGGCATTTGAGAAATACCGGCAGCAGAAATTGGTTAAGTATGGAGACAAACAGGTTTCTTAACTTCTGGATATTGATACGGATCAAATGGCTGTTCAAAATGAGAAAAATTCCTAGACCTAAAAATACAACTCAGATGAGTTCATCAGCTCTAAAAGATATCTATGCAAAGGAAAGGGATCTACTAACATCTAAAATGGATGAAAAACAACTACCGCATGAACACATGTTCTCTTTGGATCAAGAAGAAGTCGTAGTAGAAGAACTACAAGGAAACCGTGATAAACTGCGAAGAACACGCAGAAACCCTAATGCGGATCTGAGGAGCAGGAAGGTGAGCACTTACAACCATGGATCTTCTGCGGAGGTCGCTGCCGTTCTCTGGACCGATTCGGGTTGATGCAGCGACCAAGGTCGACGGAGGTGAAGCGCGACGGCGGCGAAGCTCGAGTGGCAGGAGGGTTGCGAGAGGAAGAAGACGAAGAGAGAGAGAGAGAGAGAGAAGAATGAGGAAGGTCGGGGCGTGCCTATTTATAAGGGAAAAGGTGAACAGACGGGCGCGAAAATCGAGGAAGAGCCGAATAATGGTTATCTAACTAGATGGACGCCTCGATTCTTGGAAGGCATTAAAGATGAAGATCCGTTGGGAGATGACATCATCAGAGTTTTTCATATTTTCCAAAGATGACGTCATGGCGGGTTACAAAAACCTATGCGAGGATAAGAGGATGGATTTCGTCTAAGTATTGAAGATTGACAAAGAACAAAGTTCGAAGTCAACCTGGGGCCTAATGTTGGGGATATAACTATCAGTTAAGACCCGCCCAGGAGGGGCCGGGTCAGCCCCAATGGCGGGTTACAAAGGGAGCCAAGTAAACATTAAGATGATAGTTTATCAAATCTTACAAAAGGCCTAAAAGGCCTAGAGGCGGCTTAAGGCCCAATATTGTAAACAGCCGTATGTAAGGAAAGACTTGTAAAGAAAGGCATGTAAAAGAAGTCATCGAGCCGAACACGATTTATGAGCCAGCCGGGACTCTGTAGGCCACCAGGCATCAACCCGTGTATATAAGGGGACGACCCGGTGGCGGCTTAGGGCAAGAAACAAGAGATCGAGAACCAAGCCGGCGAGTTAGCCTCTTGGTGATCGAAACCCCAGCAATACCAAACACAAGTAGACGTAGGCTTTTACCTTCATCGTAAGGGGCCGAACTAGTATAAAACCTCTCGTGTCCTTTGTCCCGATTAACCCCTTTAAGCCTCCTAGTTGTGATGGCCCTATGACTAAGTCCTTCCACTAGGACATCTGCCGCAACAATTCCACGACAAGTAGTGTTGGATCTGTTCCTGCATTCAATATATTAAAATGGTCGTGGCGGTTTATCGCCGGACGGATCATAACGCCCAATACACAACCATGGAGACCAACATAAATGTATAAGTAAGGCTGAATGTAATGATTATTAAAGCTGGATGTAAGAATTATTAAGGCTAGAAAGCCTCTGATTGAAGATACACAAATTAGCCTGTTATGAATTTTAACTTTGAAACATAACGACAATATCATACCTGCGATCTTGAATCTGAACTGTCGGTTTACGTAACTCGAACAGTAAGGGTGATAACCAATCTTTGTAGAAGCCAACACTTCCATAATTATGATGACTCTCATACACTGGCGATTTACCGTCAAAAAAACCAAGCCGGGTTAAATTGAAACCATACTTATACTTAGATCTAGACGAAAACCACAAAACAAAGATTGTCTTTCAAAAAACGTAAGTCAAACATAAAGAAAGAATTTGGAGGCTTATGATTCGAATACGATCAGTAAACCGGACCAAAGGGGTTAAGCTAGGATTCGAATACGATCATGTAGCCCCCAGTGGCTTTGGCATTGCGCCGATCAAGAGGGTACCGACAGCTATGTTCTCTTTCGTTCGAATACGACCTATGTTTGAATAGGAAGACCTCAAATGATCTTGACAGGTTTTTAACGACCCTGATTCGAATACGATCCAAGTCGGACCCAAAAGGGGTTAAGCTGTGATTCGAATACGATCAAGAAGCCCCCTAGTGAGTTTGGCATTATGCCGATCAAGAGGGTACCGACAGCTATGTTCTCTTTGGTTCGAATACGACCTATGTTTGAACAGGAAGCCCCCTAGTGATCATATGATTTAACGGCTAGATTCGAATACGATCATGAGCCGGACCAAAGGGTTTAATCTGGATTTGAACACAATCAGCCCCCAATTGGTCATTTTGAAATTATAATGATGTAGACATGTGATTATTGAGGGAAAAATGACAGAGGTCCTGCTTTATTACTTTTCATAATATATATAACGTCAAAGTATGTACATCATGAGAGCCGGTGGCTCAAGTATAGTAAGGCCGAAGATGAGCGATATTCCACGGCCGGCGGGTCTCTTCCTCCGGCTTACGTGAGTCTTTGTGCTCTCGAACATCGATAAGGTAGTATGACCCGCTGTTCAAGTTCCTGCTGACCACAAAAGTTCCTTCCCAAGGCGGGGATAATTTGTGTGCATCAGTTTGATCCTGAATGAGCCGGAGCACCAAGTCACCTTCTTGAAAGGTTCTGGACTTAACTCGGCGGCTGTGATAATGACGCAGGTCCTGTTGGTAATCGTGTGCTTCCCCAAAAAGAAGTGAAAACCGCAACCGTCCTTTCGGACTATGGTTTTTTGGTATTATTTTCCTTTTCCGTTGTCGATATTTTCGGGGTTTCGCTTTTTCTTTGGATTTTTTAAATTTTTTGGTTTCTTCGTCATTTTTTCCGTAGAAATCTATTAACATGGGATTTTATTTCGAACATCTCCACGTGAAACGATGAAAATATTTTAGTATTTGAACACATGGTTCAAGAGGTAAGACGTCTTGAATAAATAAATCTAACAAAAAAATGCATGTTGCGACTAGTAGCACACAAGTAACCCTTAATTAGTGATCTCGAAGTAACAGAGCAGTGGTGGAGCTTCATGGGGCTAACCTGGGCCATTTGCCCTTCAGTCCATGAAGAAATCTCTAGTATTCCTCAGTATTTTGGCCATAAGTTTGCCTCAAAAAAATTAGGAAGTGCAATGAAAAATAGACGAGACCTCACAATTTCGCGCCCCAGAAGAGATTTGGCCCAAGTTTCGCCATTGTGACAGAGGCTTTTGTCTTCTGAGCTCTTTTATGGTACCCTGTAGTGAATATAGACCTTTCATCCGTGAAATCCAACGGCCATGCCCTATCTGTACCGCTTCAATAAGGCCAGTAGCATGGCGAGCAGTATAGATAGCACTGCTCTCGTTCTTGCCCAGCGGTATACATATTCTAAGGGCATTTTGGGATTTCTACGACCCACCACGCCCCCGACCCACCCAACCCATTGTTCTGGTACACGGACGCTGGTAGAGTTCCGGCGGCCACCACCGAGCCTCCTTCTCAATTAGGTCCGACAACAATGAGGCGTTGCCCTGTGCCCCTTCCATGGCTGAGCATACCTCCAAACCGTGCTCGTTTCGTCCTGGTTCACAACGCTGGCAAAGAAACCACTTGGCGTTGTTGTCCGTCGACGCAGAGGCTTGCCGTGTATAGAAGCTCGCCGTCTCAGCCATGGTGCTTGGGCAGGACGGAGTCATGGCCGCCATGTCTTGGTCCATGTATGTATGTGATGGGGCTGAGCGGCGTGGCGAGACAAATGGGGACGAGACGCCGAGGTAGATGAGCACGCGGCCCGGTTCCAGTACGCGGCAGCAAGGTCAGCTAGAGCATGGTGGCGGTCGAAGCGAGGTCAAGGAGCGGCAGAGACGTTGAAAAAAGACCTAGTGGTGATGCAAGCCTCTCTCATGGGTGCTGGTCCCAGTATGCGGCAGCAAGATCGACTACGGCGTGGCGGCAGTGGCAGCGATCTCAACCCTGCCATGGCGGCAATGGGAGCGACCAAAGGGATGTCGATTCCGAGAACCGCCATACATATGACTATGGCTAAAATGACTTAAATTAATTTGCAAATTGATGATCTACTGTGTACATTTATAATAATTATGTATAAATAAATGGATGGTGAAATAAAATTAATTTTAAATTATTATATTTACAGTATACCTACTAATTATGTACTAACAGTCCTTAACTTTTCTTTTTTATTTTACACTAGACAAATACTGTGGCATCGTGACTTTTCTTTCTCAATGTGTTAGAGGATCCAGTTTCAACGTGGACGAGCGTGCGCTCCCTTTCCGTTGACCAATCGTACCGCATGCACATGGGGCCTATATTAATTGATTGCAGAAATACAAGATAGGTTTAAAAGTGCAGAAAATTGACATACGGAGCTTGGCCCGTATAGCGGGGTCACGGCGCCGGGTGTTGCCGTGACAGGAATTGCATGTACCATGGATGGATAGCAGCTGCCTGGTAGGGAAAGCAGGAAAATAAAAGAAGGGAAAAGGTAAACGGAAACGTAATTGTGCGGATCGGTCAATGCATTCGTGAGCAATTTCTCTCTCTCTATAACAAGGCAAGTTTGAAAGAAATTTCTATTGGTCACAGGCCAAATTCAGAACATTATGCTCCCTGCACATGCCAAATTTTAGGAAAAAATGTAATTGTCACACGACAATTTACAAACTCCATTTTTCTAAACCATGGCAACTCCCCTTTTATTGTTTTAGGTAAATAAAACATGAGGAATGCAAACAAAAATTGTATTTATCATGACACCTTTATTATAGACAGCATGGAAAATTCTCTTTTTGATGTTTTTACCATGGCATTTTTTTTGTAGATAACTTGTACCAAATTCCTATTCTGTAGCATGGAAAAATCATAATTTTGTCGCATTTCTAGATAACAAAATTCCTAAAATTTTACCATGTGGCTAGGGAAAAATCTTATATTTCTAATCATTATTAAAAGAAAACATTCTTTAAATTTGCCATGACATGCACTATTTTTAAGAGCTTGATGGCATGTATTTGCTTATGCATCGTGGAACATTTCATACACAATCGCCACACTTTATTTTTTCTCAACATCATGGCAAATAGTGTCATGGTAATTTTTACACGCATTTGCCATTTTTTTCCATGTTGTGATTTTTTGGCTTTGACTTTATGATGATGTTTTAGTCGCCTCGAACCATGTACATGACATGGTATTTTAAATTATGTGCAATGTCTATTTGAGTTTTATTTGGGTTAGAGCAACTTCAATGGAGCGACCCAAACGGACGGCGCATTTGTCCGTTTTTTGTCCGTTTGGGTCTGCCGCCCGCCCGGTGTCCACCCAGTTTTGCATTTGGGTCAGCAATGCGCCCAACGCGCCAACCCATTTCATGTCCGCATTTAACTTTTGAATTAAAAAAGGCTCGCGGCCGATCATGCCAGCGGCCATGTCTCATGCCGGCACCATGTCACCACCGGCATACAATGTCGGCTTCAGAAAATACCATAGTTCCTGCTGGCGCACTCGCTCGCCAGCCGGCCGGCACACATGCCAGCACGCAAAAAATGGGGGGACTTAGAGTTCGACCACGTCACCGCGGCTCCCGTGGTCATGCCGGCACACCTGCCGGCATACAAAAAGATGGCCCTCGACGCCATAGATCAGTCGTCCTGGAACTTGAGCATGTCGGCCTGCATCTTCTCGAACCACGGCCTTTTCCTTGGCGACAAGGCGTTGAGATCCACCTTCATGATCTCCACCCCGGTCATCATGCTTGCAAGAGCCACTTCTTTTGCCTTTGTCTTGGCGTTGGCGGCCTCGATCTCTAGCATATTCGCTTGCTTCTCGGCCTCGAGCTCAAACATCTTGGCTTGCTTCTCGGCGTCAAGGTCAAGCCTCCTCCTTTGGATCTCCATGAAAGCGCTCATTTGCTCTTCTTTGAAACGCCGGCGCTCCTCCTCCCTTGAGTCCTTCTTATTCATCATGCCGTCCACGCTTGCGATCAAGGCGTTGGTGGCCGCATCTCGCTTGTCCTCCTTCTTGGAGTTGGTCTTCCCCCGCGGCCGTGCCGGCTCGCCCTCCCCAACATCCTCCACGGCCCCACGTGCCTTGAGCGCGGCATATTGTGCCTTGAACATCTCTTCGTCCTTGATGATACGATAGCAATGGGAGAGGTTGAAGCACTTGCCATTGTGTTGAACCTTGAACGCCTCCAAAGCTTGAAATGCCTACAAAATGTTTCCATGCAAGTATATGGGTAAGTGATAGCAAATGAAGACGTAAAAAATGATCTTGATGGCACAAAAGAGGCCGACTTGCTTGCTATCATACCATGTCTTGCACGCCGATGCCGCTCACGGGGCGGGCCTTGACACTCTCAAGGGTGGCACAAAACTTGTTGCACTCTTGTTGGATTACCCTCCACCGCTTGGAAATGGAGACCCACCCGCTCGTGCTCACAAATTGGTAGGGTGGAAACTTCTTGCGCTCATGAAACTCGCGGTGCACACGAGTCCAAAAGATTGAATGCTTTTGCTCGGCGCCCGTCTTTGGGTCTTGTCCAATATCTCGCCACACTCGCATAGAAGCTTGTCCTCGGCAGCTGTGTACGCCTTCGTGCGTTTGCTCTTGCGCTTCGGCTTCGGCCCGACGGCTTGGTTGGCGAGCTCGTCCTCGAACAAAGGCTCCACTTCGATGTCGCACTCGTCCTCTTCCTCTAGCCCATAGTCGTCCGGGAACTCGTGGTCGAGGGAGAAGCCGTCCAGGTCGATGCCGACCTGATCACGCATGAAGGCCGCCTGATAGGGATTATAGCCAGCGGCCGGCGTGAACGCCCCGCGGCCGTCCTGGCTTTGCGTCTCCTTAGGATCGTAGCCAGTGAAGGAAATATGCCTAAGAGGCAATAATAAAGTTATTATTTATTTCCTTATATCATGATAAATGTTTATTATTCATGCTAGAATTGTATTAACCGGAAACGTAATACTTGTGTGAATACATAGACAAACAAAGTGTCACTAGTATGCCTCTACTTGACTAGCTCGTTAATCGAAGATGGTTATGTTTCCTAACCATAGACATAAGTTGTCATTTGATTAACGGGATCACATCATTAGGAGAATGATGTGATTGACATGACCCATTCCATTAGCTTAGCACCCGATCGTTTAGTATGTTGCTATTGCTTTCTTCATGACTTATACATGTTCCTATGACTATGAGATTATGCAACTCCCGTTTACCGGAGGAACACTTTGTGTGCTACCAAACGTCACAACATAACTGGGTGATTATAAAGGTGCTCTACAGGTGTCTCCAAAGGTACATGTTGGGTTGGCGTATTTCGAGATTAGGATTTGTCGCTCCGATTGTCGGAGAGGTATCTCTGGGCCCTCTCGATAATACACATCACTTAAGCCTTGCAAGCAATGCAACTAATAAGTTAGTTGCAAGATGATGTATTATGGAACGAGTAAAGAGACTTGCCGGTAACGAGATTGAACTAGGTATTGAGATACCTACGATCGAATCTCGGGCAAGTAACATACCGATGACAAAGGGAACAACGTATGTTGTTATGCGGTCTGACCGATAAAGATCTTCGTAGAATATGTAGGAGCCAATATGAGCATCCAGGTTCCGCTATTGGTTATTGACCGGAGACGTGTCTCGGTCATGTCTACATTGTTCTCGAACCCGTAGGGTCCGCACGCTTAACGTTACGATGACAGTTTCATTATGAGTTTATATATTTTGATGTACCGAAGGTTGTTCGGAATCCCAGATGTGATCACGGACTTGACGAGGAGTCTCGAAATGGTCGAGACATAAAGATCGATATATTGGACGACTATATTTGGACACCGGAAAGATTCCGGGTAAGATTGGGACAATACCGGATCACCGGGAGGTTATCGGAACCCCCCGGGAGGTATATGGGCCTTATTGGGCCTTAGTGGGAAGGAGGGGAAAGGAGCAAGGGGGGGGGGGGCGCCCCTCCCCCAAGCCCAATCCAAATTGGTAAGGGGGTCGGCCCCCCTTTCCTTCCTTCCTCCTTCCTCTTCCTTCCGTCTCCTACTCCTAATAGGAAAAAGGGGAGTCCTACTCGCGGTGGGAGTTGGACTACCCCCTTGGGCGCGCCACCCTCCTTGGTCGGCCCCCTCCTCCACTCCTTTATATGCGGGGGCAGGGGGCACCCCAGAGACACAACAATTGATCATTGATCTCTTAGCCGTGTGCGGTGCCCCCCTCCACCATAATCATCGATAATATTTTTGCGGTGCTTAGGCGAAGCCCTACAACGGTAGAACATCAAGACGTCACCACGTCGTCGTGCTGACGGAACTCATCCCCGACACTTTGCTGGATCGGAGTCCGGGGATCGTCATCGAGCTGAACGTGTGCAAAAACTCGGAGGTGCCGTAGTTTCGGTGCTTGATCGGTCGGGCCGTGAAGACGTACGACTACATCAACCGCGTTATTATAACGCTTCTGCTTCCAGTCTACGAGGGTACGTAGACAACACTCTCCCCTCTCGTTGCTGTGCATCACCATGATCTTGCGTGTGCGTAGGAATTTTTTTGAAATCACTATGTTCCCCAACAGTGGCATCCGAGCCTAGGTTTTATGTGTTGATGTTATATACACGAGTAGAACACAAGTGAGTTGTGGGCGATATAAGTCATACTGCTTACCAGCATGTCATACTTTGGTTCGGCGGTATTGTTGGATGAAGTGGCTGAAGGAAATATGCCCTAGAGGCAATAATAAAGTTATTATTTATTTCCTTATATCATGATAAATGTTTATTATTCATGCTAGAATTGTATTAACCGGAAACATAATACTTGTGTGAATACATATACAAACAAAGTGTCACTAGTATGCCTCTACTTGACTAGCTCGTTAATCAAAGATGGTTATGTTTCCTAACCATAGACATGAGTTGTCATTTGATTAACGGGGTCACATCATTAGGAGAATGATGTGATTGACATGACCCATTCCATTAGCTTAGCACTCGATCGTTTAGTATGTTGCTATTGCTTTCTTCATGACTTATACATGTTCCTATGACTATGAGATTATGCAACTCCCGTTTACCGGAGGAACACTTTGTGTGCTACCAAACATCACAACGTAACTGGGTGATTATAAAGGAGCTCTATAGGTGTCTCCAAAGGTACATGTTGGGTTGGCGTATTTCGAGATTAGGATTTGTCACTCCGATTGTCGGAGAGGTATCTATGGGCCCTCTCGGTAATGCACATCACATAAGCCTTGCAAGCATTACAACTAATTAGTTAGTTGTGAGATGATGTATTACGGAACGAGTAAAGAGACTTGCCGGTAACGAGATTGAACTAGGTATTGAGATATCGACGATCGAATCTCGGGCAAGTAACATACCCATGACAAAGGGAACAACGTATGTTGTTATGCGGTCTGACCGATAAAGATCTTCGTAGAATATGTAGGAGCCAATATGAGCATCCAGGTTCCGCTATTGGTTATTGACTGGAGACGTGTCTCGGTCATGTCTACATTGTTCTCGAACCCATAGGGTCCGCACGCTTAAAGTTACGATGACAGTTATATTATGAGTTTATGTGATTTGATGTACCGAAGGAGTTCGGAGTCCCGGATGAGATCGGGGACATGACGAGGAGTCTCTAAATGGTTGAGACGTAAAGATCGATATATTGGACGACTATATTCGGACATCGGAAAGGTTCTGAGTGATTCGGGTATTTTTCGGAGTACCGGAGAGTTACAGGAATACGTATTGGGCCTTAGTGGGCCATACGGGAAAGAAGGAAAAGGGCCTCAAGGGTGGCCGCACCCCTCCCCTTGGTCTGGTCTGAATTGGACTAGGGAAGGGGGGCACCCCCTTCCTTCCTTCTCCTTTTCCCTTCCTGTTTTCCTATTCCTTATGGTAGGTGGAATCCTACTAGGACTCGGGAGTCCTAGTAGGACTCCACACTTGGCGTGCCCCCTCCTAGGGCCGGCCTCCTCCTCCCTTGCTCCTTTATGTACGGGGGCAGGGGGCACCCCAAAGACACAACAATTGATCCTTGAGATCTCTTAGCCGTGTGCGGTGCCCTCTCCACCATAATCCTCGATAATATTGTAGCGGTGTTTAGGCGAAGCCCTGCGACGGTAGAACATCAAGATCGTCACCACGTCGTCGTGCTGACGGAACTCATCCCCGACACTTTGCTGGATCGGTGTCCGGGGATCGTCATCGAGCTGAACGTGTGCTAGAACTCGGAGGTGCCGTAGTTTCGGTGCTTGTTCGGTCGGGCCGTGAAGACGTACGACTACATCAACCGCGTTGTTATAACGCTTCTGCTTTCGGTCTACGAGGGTACGTGGACAACACTCTCCCCTCTCATTGCTATGCATCACCATGATCTTGCGTGTGCGTAGGAAATTATTTGAAATTACTACGCTCCCCAACAGTGGCATCCGAGTCTGGTTTTATGCGTTGATGTTATATGCACAAGTAGAACACAAGTGAGTTGTGGGCGATATAAGTCATACTGCTTACCAGCATGTCATAATTTGGTTCGGCAGTATTATTGGATGAAGCGGCCCGGACCGACATTACGCGTACGCTTACGCGAGACTGGTTCTACCGACGTGCTTTGCACACAGGTGCCTGGCGGGTGTCAGTTTCTCCAACTTTAGTTGAACCGAGTGTGGCTACGCCCGGTCCTTACGAAGGTTAAAACAGCACCAGCTTGGCAAACTATCGTTGTGGTTTTGATGCTTAGGTAAGATCGGTTCTTGCTAAGCCCGTAGCAGCCACGTAAAATTTGCAACAACAAAGTAGAGGACGTCTAACTTGTTTTTGCAGGGCATGTTGTGATGTGATATGGTCAGGACGTGATGAGATATAAGTTCTTGTATGAGATGATCATGTTTTGTTGAAGTTATCGGCAACTGGCAGAAGCCTTATGGTTGTCTTTTTATTGCATAAGATGCAAGCGCCAAATAATTGCTTTACTTTATCGTTGTGCGATAGCAATAGTTGCAAGAGCAATAGTTGGCGAGACGACCATGTGACGACACATTGATATAGATCAAGATGATGCAGATCATGGTGTCATGCCGATGACGATAGAGATCATGACGGTACTTTGGAGATGGAGATCAAAGGCGCAAGATGATTATGGCCATATCATGTCACATATATTGATTGCATGTGATGTTTATCTTTTATGCATCTTATCTTGCTTTGATTGACGGTAGCTTTATAAGATGATCTCTCACTAAATTATCAAGGTATAAGTGTTCTCCCTGAGTATGCACCGTTGCGAAAGTTCTTCGTGCTGAGACACCACGTGATGATTGGGTGTGATAGGCTCTACGTTCAAATACAACGGGTGCAAAACAGTTGCACACGCAGAATACTCAGGTTAAACTTGACGAGCCTAGCATATAACAGATATGGCCTCGGAACACGGAGACCAAAAGGTCGAGCGTGAATCATATAGTAGATATGATCAACATAGTGATGTTCACCATTGAAACTACTCCATCTCACGTGATGATCAGACATGGTTTAGTTGATTTGGATCACGTGATCACTTAGAGGATTAGAGGGATGTCTATCTAAGTGGGAGTTCTTAAGTAATATGATTAATTGAACTTTAATTTATCATGAACTTAGTCCTGGTAGTATTAGCATATCTATGTTGTAGATCAATAGCTCGCGTTGTTGCATTCATATGTTTACTTTGATATGTTCCTAGAGAAAATTGTGTTGAAAGATGTTAGTAGCAATGATGCGGATTGGATCCGTGATCTGAGGTTTATCCTCATTGCTGCACAGAAGAATTATGTCCTTGATGCACCGCTAGGTGACAGACCTATTGCAGGAGCAGATGCAGACGTTATGAACGTCTGGCTAGCTCAGTATGATGACTACTTGATAGTTTAGTGCACCATGCTTAACGGCTTAGAATCGGGACTTCAAAGATGTTTTGAACGTCATGGACCATATGAGATGTTCCAGGAGTTGAAGTTAATATTTCAAGCAAATACCCGAGTTGAGAGATATGAAGTCTCCAACAAGTTCTATAGCTAAAAGATGGAGGAGAATTGCTCAACTAGGGAGCATGTGCTCAGATTGTCTGGTTACTACAATCGCTTGAATCAAGTGGGAGTTAATCTTCCAGATAAGATAGTGATTGACAGAATTCTCTAGTCACCATCACCAAGTTAGTAGAACTTCATGATGAACTATAATATGCAAGGGATAATGGAAACAACTCCCAAGCTCTTCGTGATGCTGAAATCAAGAAAGGAAGAAATCAAGAAAAACATCAAGTATTGATGGTTGACAAGACCACTAGTTTCAAGAAAAGGGCAAAGGGAAGAAGGGGAACTTCAAGAAGAACGGCAAGCAAGTTGCTACTCAAGTGAAGAAGCCCAAGTCTGATCCTAAGCCTGAGACTAAGTGCTTCTACTGCAAAGGGACTGGTCACTGGAAGTGGAACTGCCCCAAGTATTTGGCGGATAAGAAGGATGGCAAAGTAAACAAAGGTATATTGGATATACGTGTTATTGATGTGTACTTTACTAGTGTTTATAGCAACCCCTCGGCATTTGATAGTAGTTCTGTTGCTAAGAGTAATAACTCAAAAAGGGAGTTGCAGAATAAACAGAAACTAGTAAAGGGTGAGGTGACGATGTGTGTTGGAAGTAGTTCCAAGATTGATATGATCATCATCGCACACTCCCTATACTTTCGGGATTAGTGTTGAAACTAAATAAGTGTTATTTGGTGTTTGCATTGAGCATGAATATGATTTGATCATGTTTATTGCAATACGGTTATTCATTAAAGTCAGAGAATAATTGTTGTTCTATTTACATAAGTAAAACCTTCGATGGTCATACACCCAGTGAAAATAGTTCGTTGGATCTCGATCGTAGTGTTACACATATTCATAATATTGAAGCCAAAAGATGAAAGTTAATAATGATAGTGAAACTTATTTGTGGCACTGCCGTTTAGGTCATATCGATGTAAAGCGCATGAAGAAACTCCATACTGATGGACTTTTGGAACCACTTGATTATGAATCACTTGTTACTTGTGAGCCGTGCCTCATGGGTAAGATGACTAAAACGCCGTTCTCCGGTACTATGGAGAGAGCAACAGATTTGTTGGAGATCATACATACAGATGTATGTGGTCCGATGAATGTTCAAGCTCGCGGCGGGTATCGTTATTTTCTGACCTTCACAAATGATTTGAGCAGATATGGGTATATCTACTTGATGAAACATAAGTCTGAAACATTTGAAAAGTTCAAATAATTTCAGGGTGAAGTGGAAAATCATCGTGACAAGAAAATAAGGTTTCTACGATCTGATCGCGAAGACAAATATTTGAGTTATGAGTTTGGTCTTCAATTAAAAAATGTGGAATAGTTTCACAAACTCATGCCACCTGGAACACCACAGCATAATGGTGTGTCCGATCGTCATAACCGTACTTTATTGGATATAGTGCAACTGATGTCTCTTACCGATCTACCACTATCGTTTTGGGGTTATGCATTAGAGACAGCTGCATTCATGTTAAAAAAGGCACCATCTAAATCCGTTGAGACGACACAATCTGAACTATGGTTTGGCAAGAAACCAAAGTTGTCGTTTCTTAAAGTTTTGGGTTGTGATGCTTATGTGAAATAGTTTCATCCTGATAAGCTCAAACCAGATCGGAGAAATATGTCTTCATAGGATACCCAAAGGAGACTGTTGGGTACACCTTCTATCACAGATCCGAAGGCAAGACATTCGTTGCTAAGAATGGATCCTTTCTAGAGAAGGAGTTTATCTTGAAAGAAGTGAGTCGGAGGAAAGTAGAACTTGATGAGGTAACTGTACCTACTCCCTTATTGGAAAGTATTTCATCACAGAAACCGGTTCCTGTGACTACTACACCAATTAGTGAGGAAGCTAATGATGATGATCATGTAACTTCAGATCAAGTTACTACCGAACCTCGTAGGTAAACTAGAGTGAGATCTGCACCAGAGTGGTACAGTAATCCTGTTCTGGAGGTCATGTTACTTGACCATGATGAACCTATGAACTATGAGGAAGCGATGATGAGCCCAGATTCTGCGAAATGGTTTGAGGCCATGAAATCTGAGATGGGATCCATGTATGAGAACAAAGTGTGGACTTTGGTTGACTTGCCCGATGATCGGCAAGCAATTGAGAATAAATGGATCTTCAAGAGGAAGACAGACGCTGATAGTAGTGTTACTATCTATAAAGCTAGACTTGTCGAAAAAGGTTTTTGACAAAGTTCAAGGTGTTGACTACGATGAAATTTTCTCACTCGTAGCGATGTTTAAGTCTGTCCAAATCATGTTAGCAATTGCCACATTTTTATGAAATCTGGCAAATGGATAAACAAAACTACATTCCTTAATGGATTTAAAGAAGAGTTGTATATGATGCAACCAGAAGGTTTTGTCAATCCTAAAGGTGCTAACAAAATATGCAAGCTCTAGCGATTCATCTATGGACTGATGCAAGCATCTCGGAGTTGGAATATACGCTTTGATAAGTTGATCAAAGCATATAGTTTTATACAAACTTGCGGTGAAGCCTGTATTTACAAGAAAGTGAGTGGGAGCACTACAACATTTCTGATAAATATATGTGAATGACATATTGTTGATCAGAAATAATGTAGAATTATTCTGCAAAGCATAAAGGAGTGTTTGAAAGGAGTTTTTTAAAGAAAGACCTCGAAGAAGCTGCTTACATATTGACCATCAAGATCTATAGAGATAGATCAAGACGCTTGATAAGTTTTTTTCAATGAGTACATACCTTGACAAGATTTTGAAGTAGTTCAAAATGGAACAGTCAAAGAAAGAGTTCTTGACTGTGTTACAAGGTGTGAAATTGAGTAAGACTCAAAGCCCGACCATGGCAGAAGATAGAAAAAGAATGAAAGTCATTCCCTATGCCTCAGCCATAGGTTCTATAAAGTATGCCATGCTATGTACCAGATCTATTGTATACCCTACACTGATTTTGGCAAGGGAGTACAATAGTGATCTAGGAGTAGATCACTGGACAGCGGTCAAAATTATCCTTACTGGAATAAGGATATGTTTCTCGATTATGGAGGTGACAAAAAGGTTCATCGTAAAGGGTTATGTCGATGCAAGTTTTGACACTGATCCAGATGGCTCTAAGTCTCAATCTGGATACATATTGAAAGTGGGAGCAAATAGCTAGAGTAGCTCCATGCAGAGCATTGTTGACATAGAAATTCGCAAAATACTTACGGATCTGAATGTGACAGACCCGTTGACTAAAATTATCTCACAAGCAAAACATGATCACACCTTAGTACTCTTTGGGTGTTAATCACATAGCGATGTGAACTAGATTACTGACTCTATTAAACCCTCTGGGTGTTGATCACATATCGATGTGAACTATGGGTGTTAATCACATGGTGATGTGAACTACTGCTGTTAAATCACATGGCGATGTGAACTAGAGTATTGACTCTAGTGCAAGTGGGAGACTGAAGGAAATATGCCCTAGAGGCAATAATAAAGTTATTATTTATTTCCTTATATCATGATAAATTTTTATTATTCATGCTAGAATTGTATTAACCGGAAACATAATACTTGTGTGAATACATAGACAAACAAAGTGTCACTAGTATGCCTCTACTTGACTAGCTCGTTAATCAAAGATGGTTATGTTTCCTAACCATAGACATGAGTTGTCATTTGATTAACGGGATCACATTATTAGGAGAATGATGTGATTGACATGACCCATTCCATTAGCTTAGCACCCGATCGTTTAGTATGTTGCTATTGCTTTCTTCATGACTTATACATGTTCCTATGATTATGAGATTATGCAACTCCCGTTTACCGGAGGAACACTTTGTGTGCTACCAAACGTCACAACGTAACTGGGTGATTATAAAGGAGCTCTACAGGTGTCTCCGAAGGTACATGTTGGGTTGGCGTATTTCGAGATTAGGATTTGTCACTCCGATTGTCGGAGAGGTATCTCTGGGCCCTCTCGGTAATGCACATCACATAAGCCTTGCAAGCATTACAACTAATTAGTTAGTTGTGAGATGATGTATTACGGAACGAGTAAAGAGACTTGCCGGTAACGAGATTGAACTAGTTATTGAGATACCGACGATCGAATCTCGGGCAAGTAACATACCGATGACAAAGGGAACAACGTATGTTGTTATGCGGTCTGACCGATAAAGATCTTCATAGAATATGTAGGAGCCAATATGAGCATCCAGGTTCCGCTATTGGTTATTGACCGGAGACGTGTCTCGGTCATGTCTACATTGTTCTCGAACCCGTAGGGTCCGCACGCTTAAAGTTACGATGACAGTTATATTATGAGTTTATGTGATTTGATGTACCGAAGGAGTTCGGAGTCCCGAATGAGATCGGGGACATGACGAGGAGTCTCGAAATGGTCGAGACGTAAAGATCTATATATTGGACGACTATATTCGGACATCGGAAAGGTTCTGAGTGATTCGGGTATTTTTCGGAGTACTGGAGAGTTACAGGAATACGTATTGGGCCTTATTGGGCCATACGGGAAAGAAGGAAAAGGGCCTCAAGGGTGGCCGCACCCCTCCCCTTGGTCTGGTCCGAATTGGACTAGGGAAGGGGGACGCCCCCTTCCTTCCTTCTCCTTTTCCCTTCCTCTTTTCCTATTCCATATGGGAGGTGGAATCCTACTAGGACTCGGGAGTCCTAGTAGGACTCCACACTTGGCGCGCCCCCTTCTAGGGCTGGCCTCCTCCTCCCTTGCTCCTTTATATACGGGGGCAGGGGGCACCCCAAAGACACAACAATTGATCCTTGAGATCTCTTAGCCGTGTGCGGTGCCCCCTCCACCATAATCCTCGATAATATTGTAGCGGTGCTTAGGCAAAGCCCTACGACGGTAGAACATCAAGATCATCACCACGCCGTCGTGCTGACGGAACTCATCCCCGACACTTTGCTGGGTCGGTGTCTGGGGATCGTCATCGAGCTGAACGTGTGGTAGAACTCGGAGGTGCCGTAGTTTCGGTGCTTGATCGGTCGGGCCGTGAAGACGTACGACTACATCAACCGTGTTGTTATAACGCTTCCGCTTTTGGTCTACGAGGGTACGTGGACAACACTCTCCCCTCTCGTTGCTATGCATCACCATGATCTTGCGTGTGCGTAGGAAATTTTTTGAAATTACTACGTTCCCCAACAGTGGCCCGGACCGACATTACGCGTACGCTTACGCGAGACTGGTTCTACCGACGTGCTTTGCACACAGGTGGCTGGCGGGTGTCAGTTTCTCCAACTTTAGTTGAACCGAGTGTGGCTATGCCCGGTCCTTGCGAAGGTTAAAACAGCACCAACTTGACAAACTATCGTTGTGGTTTTTGATGCGTAGGTAAGATTGGTTCTTGCTAAGCCTGTAGCAGCCATGTAAAACTTGCAACAAACAAAGTAGAGGACGTCTAACTTGTTTTTGCAGGGCATGTTGTGATGTGATATGGTCAAGGCATGATGCTAAATTCTATTGTATGAGATGATCATGTTTTGTAACCAAGTTATCGTCAACTGGCAGGAGCCATATGGTTATCGCTTTATTGTATGAAATGCAATCGCCCTGTAATGCTTTACTTTATCACTAAGCGGTAGCGATAGTCGTAGAAGCATAAGATTGGCGAGACGACAACGATGCTACGATGGAGATCAAGGTGTCACGCCGGTGACGATGGTGATCATGACGATGCTTCGGAGATGGAGATCACAAGCACAAGATGATGATGGCCATATCATATCACTTATATTGATTGCATGTGATGTTTATCTTTTATGCATCTTATCTTGCTTTGATTGACGGTAGCATTATAAGATGATCTCTCACTAAATTTCAAGATAAAAGTGTTCTCCCTGAGTATGCACCGTTGCCAAAGTTTGTCGTTCCCAGACACCACGTGATGATCGGGTGTGATAAGCTCTACGTCCATCTACAACGGGTGCAAGCCAGTTTTGCACACGCAGAATACTCAGGTTAAACTTGACGAGCCTAGCATATGCAGATCTGGCCTCGGAACACTGAGACCGAAAGGTCGAGCGTGAATCATATAGTAGATATGATCAACATAGTGATGTTCACCATTGAAGACTACTCCATTTCACGTGATGATCGGTTATGGTTTAGTTGATTTGGATCACGTGATCACTTAGAAGATTAGAGGGATGTCTTTCTAAGTGGGAGTTCTTAAGTAATATGATTAATTGAACTTAAATTTATCATGAACTTAGTACCTGATAGTATCTTGCTTGTTTATGTTTGATTGTAGATAGATGGCCCGTGCTGTTGTTCCGTTGAATTTTAATGTGTTCCTTGAGAAAGCAAAGTTGAAAGATGATGGTAGCAATTATACGGACTGGGTCCGTAACTTGAGGATTATCCTCATTGCTGCACAGAAGAATTATATCCTGGAAGCACCGCTGGGTGCCAGGCCTGCTGCTGATGCAACTGACGACGTTAAGAATGTCTGGCAGAGCAAAGCTGATGACTACTCGATAGTTCAATGTGCCATGCTTTACGGCTTAGAACCGGGTCTTGAATGACGTTTTGAACGTCATGGAGCATATGAGATGTTCCAGGAGTTGAAGCTAATATTTCAAGCAAATGCCCGGATTGAGAGATATGAAGTCTCCAATAAGTTCTATAGTTGCAAGATGGAGGAGAACAGTTCTGTCAGTGAGCATATACTCAAGATGTCTGGGTATAATAATCACTTGATTCAACTGGGAGCTAATCTTCCAGATGATTGCGTCATTGAAAGAATTCTCCAATCACTTCCACCTAGCTACAAGAGCTTCGTGATGAACTATAATATGCAAGGGATGGATAAGACAATTCCCGAGCCCTTCGCAATGCTAAAAGCTGCGGAGGTAGAAATCAAGAAGGAGCATCAAGTGTTGATGGTCAACAAGACCACTAGTTTCAAGAAAAAGGGCAAGGGGAAGAAGAAGGGGAACTTCAAGAAGAACATCAAGCAAGTTGCTGCTCAGGAGAAGAAACCCAAGTCTGGACCTAAGCCTGAAACTAAGTGCTTCTACTGCAAGCAGACTGGTCACTGGAAGCGGAACTGCCCCAAGTATTTGGCGGATAAGAAGGATGGCAAGGTGAACAAAGGTATATGTGATATACATGTTATTGATGTACCTTACTAGAGCTCGCAGTAGCACCTGGGTATTTGATACTGGTTCTATTGCTAATATTTGCAACTCGAAACAGGGGCTACGGATTAAGCGAACACTGGCGAAGGACGAGGTGACGATGCACGTGGGAAATGGTTCCAAAGTCGATGTGATCGCGGTCGGCACGCTACCTCTATATCTACCATCGGGATTAGTATTAGACCTAAATAATTGTTATTTGGTGCCAGCGTTGAGCATGAACATTATATCTGGATCTTGTTTGATGCGAGACGGTTATTCATTTAAATCAGAGAATAATGGTTGTTCTATTTATATGAGTAATATCTGTTATGGTCATGCACCCTTGAAGAGTGGTCTATTTTTGATGAATCTCGATAGTAGTGATACACATATTCATAATGTTGAAGCCAAAAGATGCAGAGTTGATAATGATAGTGCAACTTATTTGTGACACTGTCGTTTAGGTCATATCGGTGTAAAGCGCATGAAGCCAAAAGATGGTTGTTCTATTTATATGAGTAATATCTTTTGTGGTCATGCACCCTTGAAGAGTGGTCTATTTTTTATGAATCTCGATAGTAGTGATACACATATTCATAATGTTGAAGCCAAAAGATGCAGAGTTGATAATGATAGTGCAACTTATTTGTGGCACTGCCATTTAGGTCATATCGGTGTAAAGCGCATGAAGAAACTCCATACTGATGGACTTTTGGAACCACTTGATTATGAATCACTTGGTACTTGCGAACCGTGCCTCATGGGCAAGATGACTAAAACGCCATTCTCCGGTACTATGGAGAGAGAAACAGATTTGTTGGAAATCATACATACAGATATATGTGGTCCAATGAATGTTGAAGCTCGTGGCAGATATCGTTATTTTCTCACCTTCACAGATGATTTAAGCAGATATGGGTATATCTACTTAATGAAACATAAGTCTGAAACATTTGAAAAGTTCAAAGAATTTTAGAGTGAAGTTGAAAATCATCGTAACAAGAAAATAAAGTTTCTACGATCTGATCGTGGAGGAGAATATTTGAGTTACGAGTTTGGTTTACATTTGAAACAATGCGGAATAGTTTCGCAACTCACGCCACCCGGAACACCACAGCGTAATGGTGTGTCCGAACGTCGTAATCGTACTTTACTTGATATGGTGCGATCTATGATGTCTCTTACAGATTTACCGCTATCGTTTTGGGGTTATGCTTTAGAGACGGCTGCATTCACGTTAAATAGGGCACCATCAAAATCCGTTGAGACGACGCCTTATGAACTATGATTTGGCAAGAAACCAAAGTTGTCGTTTCTGAAAGTTTGGGGCTGCAATGCTTATGTGAAAAAGCTTCAACCTGATAAGCTCGAACCCAAATCGGAGAAATGTGTCTTCATAGGATACCCGAAGGAGACTGTTGGGTACACCTTCTATCACAGATCCGAAGGCAAGACATTTGTTGCTAAGAATGGATCCTTTCTAGAGAAGGAGTTTCTCTCGAAAGAAGTGAGTGGGAGGAAAGTAGAACTTGATGAGGTAACTGTACCTGCTCCCTTATTGGAAAGTAGTACATCACAGAAACCGGTTTCTGTGACACCTACACCAATTAGTGAGGAAGCTAATGATGATGATCATGAAACTTCAGAACAAGTTACTACTGAACCTCGTAGATCAACCAGAGTAAGATCCGCACCAGAGTGGTACGGTAATCCTATTCTGGAAGTCATGCTACTAGATCATGATGAACCTACGAACTATGAAGAAGCAATGGTAAGCCCAGATTCCGCAAAATGGCTTGAAGCCATGAAATCTGAGATGGGATCCATGTATGAGAACAAAGTGTGGACTTTGGTTGACTTGCCCAATGATCGGCAAGCAATTGAAAATAAATGGATCTTCAAGAAGAAGACTGACACTGACGGTAATGTTACTGTCTACAAAGCTCGACTTGTCGCAAAAAGGTTTTTGACAAGTTCAAGGAATTGACTACGATGAGACCTTCTCACCCGTAGAGATGCTTAAGTCTGTCCGAATCATGTTAGCAATTGCCGCATTTTATGATTATGAAATTTGGCAGATGGATGTCAAAACTGCATTCCTGAATGGATTTCTAGAAGAAGAGTTGTATATGATGCAGCTGGAAGGTTTTGTCGATCCAAAAGGATCTAACAAAGTGTGCAAGCTCCAGCGATCCATTTATGGACTGGTGCAAGCATCTCGAAGTTGGAATAAACGCTTTGATAGTGTGATCAAAGCATTTGGTTTTGTACAGACTTTCGGAGAAGCCTGTATTTACAAGAAAGTGAGTGGGAGCTCTGTAGCATTTCTGATATTATATGTGGATGACATATTGCTAATCGGAAATGATATAGAATTTTTAGATAGCATAAAGGGATACTTGAATAAGAGTTTTTCAATAAAAGACCTTAGTGAAGCTGCTTACATATTGGGCATTAAGATCTATAGAGATAGATCAAGACGCTTAATTGGACTTTCACAAAGCACATACCTTGACAAAGTTTTGAAGAAGTTCAAAATGGATCAAGCAAAGAAAGGATTCTTGCCTGTGCTACAAGGTGTGAAGTTGAGTAAGACTCAATGCCCGACCACTGCAGAAGATAGAGAGAAAATGAAAGATGTTCCCTATGCTTCAGCCATAGGCTCTATCATGTATGCAATGATGTGTACCAGACCTGATGTGTGCCTTGCTATAAGTCTAGCAAGGAGGTACCAAAGTAATCCAGGAGTGGATCACTGGACAGCGGTCAAGAACATCCTGAAATACCTGAAAAGGACTAAGGATATGTTTCTCGTATATGGAGGTGACAAAGAGCTCATCGTAAATGGTTACGTTGATGCAAGCTTTGACACTGATCCGGACGATTCTAAATCGCAAACCGGATACGTATTTACATTAAACGGTGGAGCTGTCAGTTGGTGCAGTTCTAAACAAAGCGTCATGGCGGGATCTACATGTGAAGCGGAGTACATAGCTGCTTCAGAAGCAGTAAACGAAGGAGTCTGGATGAAGGAATTCATATCCGATCTAGGTGTCATACCTAGTGCATCGGGTCCAACGAAAATCTTTTGTGACAATACTGGTGCAATTGCCTTGGCAAAGGAATCCAGATTTCACAAGAGAACCAAGCACATCAAGAGACGCTTCAATTCCATCCGGGATCTAGTCCAGGTGGGTGACATAGAGATTTGCAAGATACATACGGATCTGAATGTAGCAGACCCATTGACTAAGCCTCTTCCACAAGCAAAACATGATCAGCACCAAGGCTCCATGGGTGTTAGAATCATTACTATGTAATCTAGATTATTGACTCTGGTGCAAGTGGGAGACTGAAGGAAATATGCCCTAGAGGCAATAATAAAGTTATTATTTATTTCCTTATATCATGATAAATGTTTATTATTCATGCTAGAATTGTATTAACCGGAAACGTAATACTTGTGTGAATACATAGACAAACAAAGTGTCACTAGTATGCCTCTACTTGACTAGCTCGTTAACCGAAGATGGTTATGTTTCCTAACCATAGACATGAGTTGTCATTTGATTAACGGGATCACATCATTAGGAGAATGATGTGATTGACATGACCCATTCCATTAGCTTAGCACACGATCGTTTAGTATGTTGCTATTGCTTTCTTCATGACTTATACATGTTCCTATGACTATGAGATTATGCAACTCCCGTTTACCGGAGGAACACTTTGTGTGCTACCAAATGTCACAACGTAACTGGGTGATTATAAAGGTGCTCTACAGGTGTCTTCAAAGGTACATGTTGGGTTGGCGTATTTCGAGATTAGGATTTGTCGCTCCGATTGTCGGAGAGGTATCTCTGGGCCCTCTCGGTAATACACATCACTTAAGCCTTGCAAGCAATGCAACTAATAAGTTAGTTGCAAGATGATGTATTACGGAACGAGTAAAGAGACTTGCCGGTAACGAGATTGAACTAGGTATTGAGATACCTACGATCGAATCTCGGGCAAGTAACATACCGATGACAAAGGGAACAACGTATGTTGTTATGCGGTCTGACCGATAAAGATCTTCGTAGAATATGTAGGAGCCAATATGAGCATCCAGGTTCCGCTATTGGTTATTGACCGGAGACGTGTCTCGTCATGTCTACATTGTTCTCGAACCCGTAGGGTCCTCACGCTTAACGTTACGATGACAGTTTCATTATGAGTTTATATATTTTGATGTACCGAAGGATGTTCGGAATCCCGGATGTGATCACGGACTTGACGAGGAGTCTCGAAATGGTCGAGACATAAAGATCAATATATTGGACGACTATATTTGGACACCGGAAAGATTCCGGGTAAGATTGGGACAATACCGGATCACCGGGAGGTTATCGGAACCCCCCGGGAGGTATATGGGCCTTATTGGGCCTTAGTGGAAAGGAGGGGAAAGGAGAAAGGGAGGGGGCGCCCCCCCCCAAGCCCAATCCGAATTGGGAAGGGGGCCGGCCCCCCTTTCCTTCCTCCCTCCTTCCTCTTCCTTCCCTCTCCTACTCCTAATAGGAAAAAGGGGAGTCCTACTCCCGGTGGGAGTTGGACTCCCCCCCTTGGGCGCGCCATCCTCCTTGGCCAGCCCCCTCCTCCACTCCTTTATATACGGGGGCAGGGGGACCCCAGAGACACAATAATTGATCATTGATCTCTTAGCCGTGTGCGGTGCCCCCTCCACCATAATCCTCGATAATATTGTAGCGGTGCTTAGGCGAAGCCCTGCAACGGTAGAACATCAAGATCGTCACCACGCCGTCGTGCTGACGGAACTCATCCCCGACACTTTGCTGGATCGGAGTCCGGGGATCGTCATCGAGCTGAACGTGTGCAAAAACTCGGAGGTGCCGTAGTTTCGGTGCTTGATCAGTCGGGTCGTGAAGACGTACGACTACATCAACCGCGTTGTTATAACGCTTCCGCTTCCGGTCTATGAGGGTACGTAGACAACACTCTCCCCTCTTGTTGATGTGCATCACCATGATCTTGCGTGTGCGTAGGAATTTTTTTGAAATTACTACGTTCCCCAACAGCCAGCGCCCGGCGCACCACCCTCGAAGATGAGGTGTTGCATGTAGTCCTCGTCGACGGCGGACGGTATTTCCTCGAACAGGTTGCGGGCGTCCGGGAGACCGCCGGCCGGTGTCTGTCGCGTGCGTTTCCTCGCGCCGCCGGACGACGAGCCACCGACCACCGGGGTGGCGTTGAGGTCGATGGGCGCGGGTGCGGGTGTGGAAGGCGCGATCACGCTCACGTCGGGTGAGCACTCCCTGGAGAGGCTGGAGGCCTGAGGGTAGACGTGGAAGCCGGGGACCGAGTTGCAAGCCGATGCGCGGGGTGAGTCGGGCATCACCATCCGAGGAAATGCTGACGAGCCGGTGCTGGCTGGGGCGACGGCGGCTTGGATGAGGTAGTGCTGGCTAGGGTTGACCCCAAGCATGTAAAGCGCATCCCTCGTTACAGCGGCGACACGAGCGTTGGTGAACTCCTGCTGCGCGGCGGCGGCGGCGGCGGCCTGCGCAGCGGCCTCATCCCTCGCGTCCGCGGCGTGCCTCCGGCCCTTCCTCCTGGCCGACTCCCTTACCCGCTGTTTGGGCGTTAGCGCCTTCTTCGGCTTGGTCGTCGCGGCGGTCTTGCGCGGGGCACGAGGCTTGCCTTTCCCGGAGGGGGCGACGGTGCCGGACGAGGCGAGGGAGGCGAGGCCGGCGGCGGCTCGACTTAGGCGAGGCCGGCGGCGACCTCGAGGTCGAGGTCGATGGCGTCCTCCATCGCTGGTTTTGGGGCGGGAGGTGCGCGCTGGCGGGAGCGTTTTTGGAAAAATGGGGGGAAATGGTTGTGGCTGGCACCGACAGGCGGGCCTGGGGAGAGGAGTAGGCGCGCGTGCGTCCGTCTCTTGTCCGCGCCGACGTAGATCCGGCTTAAAAATGGGCCTGGAATGGGTCGCCCGCGGACAAAAAACGGACGCGCGTCCGTTTGGGTCGGCGCATTGGGCCGCCACTTTTGTCCATGCCAACTCAAACGGACGCGGGCGGACGAAATGGGTCGCTTCATTGAAATTGCTCTTAAATTTGATAATTTGGGATGTGGCGGGCCGGTTGGGTGCACCGATGGCCGAACGACCGCATCTGAACACGTGTGTCCATTTGGTCGACTCAAACGAACAAAATCCGGACAAAATAAATGTCCGTTTGAGGTCGACGGTTGGAGTTGGCCTTACTGCCCGTTCGTGTAAAAGTTGATATATCAAATTTCCTTATTTGTAGTTGGTGTGCCAACGTGCAGGCGTGGACGTGGAACCAACCTGGTATTTCCATTTTTACGTTCTGAAATTTGGTATTTTCCCACTAAAAAAAAGAAATTTGCTATTTCCTTTTCTTTGGGAAGCAACGACCCATGGTATTTCCAGTCGCGCATGTGTTGCGTCGCCCCTACGCCGTGATTCACATGTCCGTTAATCATGTGGGTCCCGTCCTATCTACAAAGCCCAATACACAACATATACACCCGACAGTACCTGGCACGGCCCACATATACACCCGACAGTACCTGGTACCGCTCCGATGGATTTTCGTGTCGATTCCCAGCTATTACTGAAATAGCCTGGCATCTTGGCCCGTCAACAACCCCCTACCCATTCCCTCAAAAAAAAAAAAACCCTACCCACACGAATTCAACGCTCGGATTTTGTTATACTGGTCGTCTCACCCCTGGCAGTATAGGATACCGTGAAAAAGCTCTGTCTTTTTTTCTTAAGCAAGAGGCTTTTATCATAGACTGTTATCTTTGACCCTCCATGGAAAAGGGACATCAACGTGTGACCTCTAATCTAATTTTGACGTACGTAGAGATAGAGCATCCCGGTACATACAAGATCGACCAGAGAAATTAATACAGCGAAATCACAAACCAGATTAATCCAACCATGAATCACTCTGCTCGATGCAGTATCAAGGCAGCGCTCAATCCTTCAAAATAACTGTGGCGTCGCGGGTCAATGCACGCGCGACGCAACAGGAAATCAATCAATTAGCTAGATCCTTGGAACGTCGTAGCAACGCGATCGGGGACGAGTCGGAAGAAAGAGTGGCGTCGCCGGTGTTGACCAAAGAAGAGCCGACGCGATCGGTGCCGTCGGGGGAGAACGCCCCGTGCCGGCCGGATGACGCAAGATCCGGCACGGTCCTGTACACATGCAGGGGGAGCGCCGGCAGCCTCGCCTCCTCGGACTGAAGGATACTCATGGCCTGCGCGACAGACGGCCGCTCGCTCCGCTCCGGGTGCGCGCACCAGAGCCCGACGACGAGCACCCGCTCCATCCACCACTCGTCGGCCTCGTCGCCCCTCAGCCGCTCATCCGCCGCGTCAAGGACCGCGTCCCTGCCGTACAGGCTCCACACCCACCTGAGCAGCGTGAAGGATATCTCCGCGGTCTCAACCACGGGCCGCCGGCCGGAGACGATCTCCAGGAGGACGACGCCGAAGCTATACACGTCGGACTCGGTGCTGGGCCGGCGCGTGTTGACGAACTCCGGGTCGATGTACCCGGCGGTGCCGAGCACGGCCTTGGTGGTCTGCAGCAATCCCGCGCCGTGGTCCACGAGCCGGGCCAGGCCGAAGTCCCCCAGCTTGGTGCAGTGCGAGGCGTCGAGCATGATGTTGCTCGGCTTGATGTCGCCGTGGACGACGCTCTGCTCCCACTCTCCGTGGAGGTAGCGCAGCGCCGATCCCAGGCCGAGGATGATCTTGTACCTCTGCGGCCATGTCAGGAACCTGTCTTTGCTGTAGAGATGCCTGTCAAGGCTGCCCTCGGCGACCAGCTCGTAGACGAGCAGCAGCCCCTTGCGGCTGTCGCACCAGCCCAGCAGCTGCACGAGGTTGCGATGCTTCAGCCTGCTGATGATCCTCACCTCTGCCTCGAACTCCTTCCTCCCCTGCGCCGACGACTCTGCCGACAGCACCTTTACCGCCACCGCGCGACGCTCTTGGTCACCGCCGGCGACGGCGAGCGTGAGGTTACCTCGGTACACGCTGCCGAAGCCGCCTCGCCCGAGCTTCTCCTCCTCCGCGAAGTTGCTCGTTGCAGCGACGAGCTCGTGGTACGTGTACCGTTTGGGGCCACCGGCGGCAACACCTCTCTCGAGGCCAGCTCTGTCCACACAATGTTCTTCGTCGTCGCTGTCACTGCTGCTGTCCCCGTTTGCTCTTTTTGATCTTCTTTTCTCGTGTCGCCGCCATAGCGTTACCATGGCCACGCATGCCAGCAGAAATAGCAGCGGAACTAGTACGGACAGCAGGGTTACTACTAACATTTTGTGCTTGTTGCTGGTCGGAGGAGGAAGTTGAGACGGCGGAGGCGCTTCCGTGTTGGATTCCAATTGGGATTCCAGCTGCAGAGTGGAACTGAATGACCATGACAGTATCTGGTGCAGCTCGGCGGCCCAGCCAGTCGCCGCCGAGAAGCCGATGGCAACCTCCTCCGGCAGATACCTTCTCAGGTCAATGGTTGCATTGACCTGGTACATGGCGTCGTCGATCAGGAGATCAACTGCCAGCAACTTGGACCCATTGTGGTACTTGACAGTGGCGGTCATAACGTGCGAGGACGTGAGGTTCCTGCCCGGGATGGTCGTCGTGTCCGTGGACGCCGTGGAGTTGACGGAGTTGACGTCGATGCCGACGTGGTTCCCGTTCACGTCGGCGTTCTGCGGGTTGAGGAACGTGTCGAACTCGACGGCGACGATCCGGGTGTAGCCCGTCCCGTTGGTGAGGGCCGGGAGGAGGCCGAGGCTGCCGCCCTCGCTCTTGGCCGGGATCACCGAAGGGAAATGGCCGAGGAAGAAGGCCATCCCGTCGCCGGCGTCGGACGGGCTGTCCCTGTCCGGGGTGATCCGGAAGGAGAAGGTGGTGGTGAAGCTAGCCGTCTCGCCGGTGGCGCTGTTCCACAGCGGCACTTTGTGCACGTACGACGCCCGGCTGGTACTGTACTGGATGTGTGCATCGCTTGTGTTGGTCGTCAGCTCGAGGGTGGAGGAGCTGAGGAACGCTTGGCCGGCGAAGTTGATGGACGCGCCGCGGTTGGGGACGCCGGGGTCCGAGAAGTTGAGGTTGAAGGAGAGCGACAGGGCCATGCGCGGCGCATGGTAGAGGCAGAGGAGCACCAGGACTAAGGTGGTGAGACTGCGACGACGGCGGGAGCCCATCGCTTGGTGTTTGCCAAGGAGAAAGCTTGAGCACTAGAAAACAAAGGGGAGATGTATATAGCCCATGGACATTTCACGCCTGCCGGGTATTCCATTTATTATTACTACTAGTTTACTACTACTACTCACCGAAAATACATAGGAGTTCTCGGGTGCTACGCCCCCCTATATTCAAAAATAATTTAGTAAGTCAAAAAATCCTCAAACTTTTTATGGAATCAAACATGACCAAGCATTGTACTCATATAAAAAGATTAAATAGGGAATGACTTTTATTGTATCCGGGATCAAAGATTTCCCAAAAAAATGCTAGATGCAAGTACTATTCATGCTATATTATCGTTATAAATTTGTTTTTTGCCTTGAAGTCAACAAGAATCATTCCTTGGCCAAACTTTTTATATGAGTACAATACCTAGTCATATTTGGTTCAAAAATATATCCAAGATTTTTTGATTTTTTTTTGAATTATTAAATTATTTTTTAATATAGGGGGTGGAGCACCCGAGTGCTCCTAATCCGCTTCCTACTACTCACTCGCAGAAAAAAGATAATACTACTATATTACCTCCGTCCTAAAAATGTTGAGACTTTTTATAGTATATCATACTACTGAAAATGATGGGTAGTATATAATTGATTCAATGGTCATTATTGATTCCTAATTTTTCTCTCTCTAGGATATGTTGGTAATTGGCTGTTAGGGTAGATTTGTCCTTTCTTGTGATGTTATAACTGTAATGATTCATAGCATCAATTTCAAGCCCCATATCAGAACTGTTCGTCATTGTTTGGACGCAGCCGCCCCAGCAGCCCGGCTGCCCTTCGCTAGGTCTCATTGTTCCTTGACGCAGCCGCACTAGCAGCCCCGCGGCCGTCAGCTCTATCTCATAGTTTCATGGACGCAGCCGCCCTAATTTATCTAGATATGGATGTATTTAACATTAAAACATGTTTAGATACATTTGTACCTAAACAAATTTAAGATAAGTTTTTTGGAATGGAGGGAGTATTATTTTTGTCATACATGGGCTAGAGACTGCGTGTAGCTGAGCTCGTCTTTATATTGGGTCTCCAAAATCTTACTAGTGGATTAGTCAGTTGTCACGGTCAAATTTGAAGTGGTCACCACAGGAACGCACAAAGTTAAGTTAGTGCATGATATAGCACAAGAAAGAAATTACGAAATTACTTTATGAACAACATTTTCCAGCCGAATTTTGGACGATGGGAGGACTCGACGGTGATGTTCACTTTTGGACTAGGCATTGGATGTCCTGATGTGCTGCATCGTCTCAAAATCGTCCAAAATGCGTCGGCTGTGTAGCAGCGTTCAAGAAATTAGAGAGCTAAGTTGGTGCATGATGTGCACGGCTTTGACCGAGCCGTGCACCAAATGGTTGCACAAGACGAAGTCACCAGCGTATATACAGGTTTAATGGTCGTTCAACAAAGCGCTTGGACGCATTCAACCTTTTCTCATCACTCATCCATTATATTTCTTCTTCTTTTGACCTTGCCTCTCGGTGATTTTGTATGGTGTCCTTGATGCTTGACCTGATAGAACAACCTAACGGCACTTCCAAGGGGCTCCCTCATTCCATTCCTACTTGTTCAGACTGGACTATGTTAGAATTTATGTGCTATTCGGTCTACCCTCTAATTCCTTTGCTCCGTGGTGCCGCTCATAATGCATATTGAGGCTAGAGGGTAGTGACCTATTTATAGACTCCACTTCCAGGTGTTTTATTATTCTACTTGTTTCCGAGATAGAGTCCAGATCAAATTACCAACCACGATCAAATTTGTCTGATAATGGATTCTACCCGTTGTGTCCCCGAAGCACACGTTTGTAAGCAACGCGTCATAATAGAGTGTAAATTCCTCTAGTTATGTAGATCAACATTAGTGCTGTTATCTAACTATATGATCTAGCTCCTTCCGATTATCACTGTATCCGGGTAGTCTTTCCAAAATAAATAGTATATTGTATTCCACTGATAATCGACCAGCTTCCTTAAGCATACAACTTAAGTACATTCCAACAAATGATAATTCCATGATAATCATGTAAAGTAATTCCATGCATTAATACATGTATAATTCAACAATGATGTGTTCCGAATATTAGTAATTTCTAGTAATTTGAATATAGTTGCGGGATACATAATTCCAACATCTCCCACTTGTCCCAAACGATCATTCAAATATTCGTAAACCCATAGCCTTAACATGCTTTCCAAATACCTCCTGACTAAGAGGCTTGGTCAAGGAATCAACAATCATATTAACACTACGTTGAAAACCCGCAAATATATATATATATATATATATATGTGGTGATACTTTCCTTCAATATGTTTCCTTGTTGTGACACCTAAGATCACTGAAGACCTTTAGTTTTCGCCTAATTATTCCAGCATAGCTGTCCTCGGCGCCTCGAGTATTATTTCCTCGAGTGTAATTCCACCTTTGTAGGCACCTTGAGTATTTTGCTTCCTCAAGTGAATTTCCACATCAATTATTTTCCATCACATATATCAATAATATGATTAATTCCACATCGAGTCAAATAGATGATAACCTTGTTGAATAGAGTTTTCAAAACCACATAAATATTAAATCCTTTAAGTAAATGAAGTTCCATAAGTAACTTATGTTTTGAAATAAATTCCTGACTTGTGTCAGTGAACCTGCACCTTATTAGTATTACAAAATAAATTGCATATGTGTACCTGGACTTGTTTCTCATCTTGTAGATACAATAATGGCTTTCTCAATGTGTTTACCTTTAATATAAATTTCAGAACAAGCGGCAGGTTGTGATGCAGTTTCCACAATCATATATGATGTGAGAGATTCCCTTAGCTGCTCGTCTTTCCTTCCACTGCTTGAATGCAGCATAAATTCCGGAAGCTAAGGTATGATTGTATAACGAAGATACAGTAAATTTCAACACCATTATTATCCCTTTGTCCTCAGGAGTTCAAACATATTTCCTCACTGAGTTTGGTCTAGGTACTTTAATAAGTTTGCAAATTTTCCATAGGAAACGTTTCAAAACATACCCTATGTAGTTCCACTCCTAAAACATCGGAAGCTTCAAACGTTCCTTTCATATGAAAGTTAAAACATGAACATGCATATATTCAATTAGCAAACAATGTCTTTAGTGCCTCTTTCCCAAAATTCCAGGAGAGAGAGTTCCACAAAGTATATTTTCCTTTGTGTGAAAAATCAAATAACAAGAGTGACATTATAATATTCCAATGAGCCAAATTTCCTTACAAAAAGAAAGTTCTCTTCCAGACAATAGGCTTGCGATTATTTGGTATGATATTATAAGTTCCCAAACTATGATCTTCCTCATTTGAGTTTATTCCTTCCCACAATTCTTCCACCCATAGTTGACACTGATGAAAAAAAACTTTCTTGGGAGAATCTAGTGATTCCTCTAAAATTTAGAGTGACATCCCCCAACAACACATAACAATTATCCAAACATAATATTCCAAGCTAATTCCTCCCACTTATCCTAAGCATGTTAGTATCGGAAGTTTCACTTGTAGTTTCCTTTGATGTCAAGATTATGTTCTAGTATAATTGCCAATAATTCCACCATTATTCATAATAATATAGGCTTCCACTTTCCACCAGTTTTCCTTTTCCATATCAAAAACATACCTTTGATCCACTAGAATAACAATTAATAAATTCCTGGTGTGTGCTAGATGAAAAATTATATAAACGCAATATGTAATATTTCTTCAAAAGAAATAACAAGGGAGTATCAAAGATATTCTATTCCTCCACTCAATTGTGAAATATATGGTATATCAGAATGGGGAATGTAGTTCCATGCTGTTTACATATTAAATTGATATATTCCTGAAGTGTACTTCCCCCTTCAATCAGTTGTTAAGACTTTGATATACTTTAATTAACTGATTTTCCACTTCACTACAACATGTGAGCAACACAATAAAACCTTTTGTCTTGTATAATGAAAAGGTAAACATGTAACCATATGAAGTGCAATCATCGATGAGTGAAATGAAATAAACAATCTGACCTCTAGTGGGAGTGTCCAAATTTTTTTTTACCATAAGCATATAAAAAAATCTTAAGTTTTTTTTATCTCTCTCTACCTTAAGAAAAGGCGTGCAAGTCAAATACCCATTATATAGGTGCTTCAGAAAACCAAATTCCTCCCACTAAAGTTTTGAACTCCGGAATTAGTAAGTCACTCGATTTGATTCCATTATATGTGACCAAGTCGTCCATAACAAAAATAACAAATTCCAAGCATGTGTTCCATTATCAACATTCCTCTCCATGGAGTTATCTTCCCCAAATAACAATTTGGGTTGTTAACTTCCAATGGACCATCAAGAAAGAATAGACCATCGTGTGAATTTCGGTAATGCACTAATTTTATCATTGACCAATATTTCCACTCTTGCTTTTCCAAATAGTATTTCCTTTTAAAGAATGGGTTCCAAGATAGAACCATAAATTAAATCTATTCACACTGAAGTTGCATATAGTTTTTCCTATAACAATAATACTCTTCCTCCACCATGGAGTTTCATGGTAAAATTTCCAATTCCAAAGTGTATAATATTTAGCGGCAATGACAAACCACACAATATATATAATTTCCTTTGGTATTGTTAGCGAGTCAATAAAATTGCTATTGTATTCCAGCAATATAATACATAGAAGCTTCAATCCACAATCCAACTATTTGAAAAAGTAGTGACAGATTCATATTTAATGCAAATATTAACAATGTGCATACCGTTAAGTGAGAGTAAATTTCCTTAATTTCCCATGAAGTGGTACCCATCTTCCATCATAAATAAGTAATTGTCATAATAGACACGGTTTGAATTCCTTCTCATGCAAGATTAGTATACTAGTGTATCCATCAATAATAATTTTCCTCCACAGCGGAGTTTGAGGGCATACTTTCCAATTCCAAGTTTATTAACTTTATCATTTCCTTGGAATTGTTTGCATGGAAGTATATGATACATGAAAAATCCCGTGCATACAAATTATAGACATACCTTCCACTTTGCCTAATTGTATTTAAAAAAATATATCTTCCTCTTCGAGGTGTAACCAATAAAATTTGGCTAGATCCTTCCCTCAGAGAGTTTCTATCTTCCTCCATAGAGCAAATAATATCCAATATAGCATATATTGAATAACCAATCAAGCTGACAAGTGTATATAAAATTATTCCAAACAATTTGGCGTAGAGTTTAGGACAGCAATGATTTGCACTTCCCAAAAATAGCCTGAGACATGTTCCACCAAGAATATATTCCAGATTGCACATAATTTTCCACAAAATCCGTACTCTTATATTCAGCAGTCACAGAACAATAAAATGATCATGGAAAGATTGTGCAAACCAGTTGGTATCCATATTCCAAGTGTCATATTGTCTAATTCCTTTTTTTTCTTAACAGTGGCATTTTAATGTAACTTTTCCGGTCCGTGCAAGTCAATAGACCAATAAAAAAATCCACATGCTGATTTCACGCACGAAAATTAATTCCTCCTTGAGAGATTGATAGCTGCAACTTGATTAAATTCCCGTCCGTGCGTGCAAGGGATGTTGCGGAGAGATGGAAACATCAACTCGGTCGATGCATAAAACAAAATTAGCCTGCGGACATCAATCTGAGAAACACACGGATCAGGGCAGCACTTGTGGAGAACACACGAACGCTGGGTCATGTAGCTCTGCAGAAGACCACCATCTTGGTAGCATCTTTATCACATATAATCCAACCAAGAAATTGTACTGCCATGATCCAATCAAGAAATTGTCTACCTCCTGGAGTAATAGTTCATCCGTGGACCGTAGTTAGATCCATATGAGTCTCTTCCACATACTACGTGGCAAACTGAGTTAGTAAAAAATTGCTTTGCATGTGATCCTCCATGCATGCGCATTACTTTTCCTCCAGCGAGTTCGCTAGCCGAGTGTGCGCGCGTCTCGGTCAATGTGATTAGTAGCAGCGGAAGCTGATTTTCCCATAGATTGATGCGAAGATGAATCATGGAGGCGTGCAAACTTTACTGACATTCCTCGATCCATGCGGCCACAAACAACCTGTAAATCCAATTTTCCTTCCGGATCCATCAATTCCGTCTTCCGTGCAAGCCCGAGCAGACAATTATCACAACAATACAGGAGCACGTGAACATGGAGCCAGCAGCCAGCAGGGGTCGGTGGTCGTGGACGGATAGAGCGCCGCTGGCTGGCGTGGGGACGTGCGGCGCAACAGAAGCGCCGCCCTCAGCACCGATCAGTTTGGCGTACTAGAGATTCCCATGAAAATCAATCACACGCGATGGCAAGTGATTCGTACGGATAGGCCCCGATGCGGCGGAGTTCGTAGTTGCGGATTAGGGTTAGCAGCGACCGCCGATAGCCAAAACCTAGCCTCGATACCAATGTTAGAATCTGTGTGCTATTCGGTCTAGCCTCTAATTCCTCTGCCTTTTTCGTGATGCCGCTTACAATGCATATTGAGGCTAGAGGGTAGTGACCTATTTATAGACTTCACTTTCAGGTGTTTTATTATTCTACCTGTTTCCCGGATAGAGTCCAGATCAAATTATTAACCACGATCAAATTTGTCTGTTAATGGATTCTACCCGTTGTGTCCCCGAAGCACACGTTTGTGAGCAACATGTCATAATAAAATGTAAATTTCTCTAATTATGTATATCAACATTAATGGTGTTATCTAACTATATGATCTAGCTCCTTCCGATTATCACTGTATCCGGGTAATCTTTCCAAAATAAATAGTATATTGTATTCCACTGATAATCGACCAGCTTCCTTAAGCATACAACTTAAATACATTCCAACAAGTGATAATTTCATGATAATCATGTAAAGTAATTCCATGCATTAATACATGTATAATTCCACAATGATGTATTTCGAATATTAGTAATTTCTAGTAATTTGAATATAGTTGCAGGACACATAATTTCAACAGACTATACATACCAAATTTACTATCCAACCGGCTCCCCAGTTTCAGCCCCTATATACAAACTAAAATAAGCAAGCAAACACATTAAATTAAAACGTGTCTTTATACATCAAAATCAAAAAAAATGTCAGACCATCTTATAACTCGGGAAAGAGGGAGTATATCTGAAGCAATCAGTTACGAGGATAAGGAGTCTATTCGGTAATCCACCAGCTCCGTGAAATCCCACGATCCACGATCCGGCTCCTCCCAGCGAGTTCGCGCTCCTTGATCGATGGTTTTTTCTTTTTGAGAGTTCTTGCCCAACTTTATATTGATTCAATAGAATGTCCATATAGAAACGCTAAAACGAACCGGTAAGCTTCACTTATTGGTGGCAGCCTTCCGTAAATTTGATGAACTCCTTCGTGCTTATCGTTGCTCACTCCGTTCCCGAGGATCTGCGATTTTCAACTGCTGCTCGCTCCATGCCACTCTCCAGGAGCGGAGGAACTCAGAACAGGGTAAATATAAGGCATTATCTCTCTTCAAATCACAGGTCATGATGAGTAATACAGATTACAGAATAGGTAACATGCTGAAACTGCGAATAAAAAGCACACGGCAGCAATAAACAAAAATTCTCATTCATATCCATCGACGATGGCGATTTAAAACAACAGTTATGGGTCATACACATCAACAGCGGAAGCTAAGACTAAAACTTTAAGACAGAAATCTGCCTTCAACATCGTTCTCAAGTCGGCCAGAAAGAAACGCCCCTCTGTGTAGGGTGGGTAAGCAAGCCAGTAAACCCATATATATGTGCCTGGTATCCTTCATCATCAACCTGCCAACCGGATCTGGTCTCATCGCCATGAAGTTGCCTGCCCAAACAAAAAGAAAACCATCTCCATCGTCATCATCACCACCAACATCATCTCCATATATGCCATGTCCCTTGCAGTAAACAGACAACACTAGCTACAGCCTCCACCTGGTTGTCAATCCCACCACCGATTCCACGTATCTACGTCACTTCCAGTAAGCACAACACTAAACTACAGCTTCCACCTGGATAATTCCACAGCTTCAGATCAAAGGGGCAAAACTAGGGTGGCATTACATTCAGCTCGATGCCTCGTTGCCTAGCGGCTTCTGTGATGCTATCCGTGTTGCTTCCACTGGCCTTGCAGGCAGTCAAGTAAGCATGCCACAGCTTGAATGAGAAGGGGTACACTGATGTTGCCTGCTGGTGGAACCGCTTCACCGTCTCAGCAGCCTGCAGTTTCTCCAGGAGATTGGCACCTTCTATCCATACTGATTCTGGTGCGACGGGTACAGCACGGAAAATGGCATTGATCAGAACAGAACTTGCCCAGAACCTGGTACCCATCGAGGTAGGGTCAGCACCCTTGTAATGTTTAACCACAAATGTGCCAACTGCCAGAGCTAGGCGGTAGTTTGCAGGAAGAACCTCCATAACTGATTCAACAAAATCCACAAGGTATTTTACTCCGCCTATTTTTTCTGGAAGGAGGGACTGGCCATAGCACACCTCAAGGGTTGAGTTTATCACTGAAGAATCTGCAGAAGCTGGACCTATAGTGTCATCTATCAACTGCCTAAGCTTATGCTTCTTAACATTTTGGATAAACCTTCGAGACAGCAGTTCCTTCACAGGTAAGTTCCGAAGGTCTGCAAGATAACCACTGATCAGATTTAAGGTAGCTCGAGCTTGAGTGTCTGTACAAGATGGTCTCTCTAGCATGTTAATTGCAGCATGCTCCCTTAAACAGTGCTCATAGCTCTCCCCTCGGGCCAACTTCAATGCTTTGTTCACAGCAACTTGTGCTTCCTGTAGGTTGTTCTCTAGCATCCTGTACAGTGAGAGGTTTAACAACCAATAGACCTGATCTTCAGATGCAGATGGACCAGAACAAACTTCTTGTGTATAGGCTAGTGATGGTTGTTCGGACACTTCATTACCAACTTCCGCCATACAAACAGCAGCACTAGAATGGAGATCACCATCTTTTCCATATTCTTCAAACCAGCGAGCCAGAATCTTCTCAGCTAACTCACTATTATCTGCCAAAGCATGCTCAGCATACTGATTCCACAGAAACTGAACTCCTTGCACCTCTTTAGGCCAATCCATGAGCAACTCATCAAACCCTTTCAGACCAGGACATGTACCATACTTTTGACATATCCGAGCTGCGAAAAGAAGAATATTGGGGCACATTGGGTACTCCTTCATATACTTCATCAGCATATCAACAGAAGATTGCAAGCCTTCAAGAGCAGCTAAACAACTAATGTGGTTAACAGCGAGGAATTGTGACAATTTCAGGTAAGACGGATCCCCATTTTTAACAGTCTCGTTAATATCTAGAGACATCTTATCAGCAACATGTTTCAATAGTTCTGTAACCTGACGTCTGTTATCTACCCTAAGTTCAATAGGATGCCATACTAACATGCGAGGTATATCTTTTGGAAATTCTAGCTGATCGCAAATTTCCTCTGGAAGCTTCCTATAAATTGAGATGTACAGGCATGAAATCCAAAATATGCATCTGTCAGACACGGTCAAGCAAGATATGGCATCCGAAAGTAACTTCTCGCCAGAGCAGTCAGCGGTTGCAGCAGGTAGAATCCCATATATCCTAGAAATAGCCTTATCTACATTTCCAGACATGCACAGGAAGTAAATCATCTGTAAGAAAATATCTAGGATGAAGGCACTCCTATCTTTCAATTCATTGTCAGCATCAGCTGGCATTTGGCAGAGCATACTCAGAGCATCGTTATAAGCATCCAATCGGTCATCAAAGCGCAACCTACTATTAATATACATGAGCCATAATTCGTAGGAGTAAACATTGTGTTGCACCTAAAAGGAAAAACACATAATATTAGGTACCAGATGATACGAAACTGAAGCAAACATGCACAGATTGGATGTAAATATGGACTCAATGCCTAATATACCATAACAAAGTTTTGATTTGGTCAACACAAGAACTTGTGTTTTTGTCACACGAGAGGGCCCAATGAACCTAGTATAAATGGCTTTAGTTACAGATAGAATAAAAAATTGTTCAAAAGAAACAACAAACTAGTTTTGCACCTCTAAGGTGAACCACCCGTGTAGATAAAATAGAAATGCAACCTAGCCAATACTAACAGGCACCTGTAGCTCATGGATCCTACTATGATAATTTTGTCTCATGTAACGAATTTAAATGGCAAAGGTTGAGAAACAGTGTACCGCATGGGAAAACATGTCATCTTTCCCAAGACCTTCATCCTTTTGATAGTAAATATGAAGATAAAACACCCACAGAATAACTGTGCTTGGATCAGCCTCAATGGAACGTGCTAGAAGTAAAAGAGCCTGTAGAATGCATGTTCGAGATTAGAGCTAAGCTGAATAACTGAAAGTCGATAAATCGAACCCATGTTAGAATGTGTAACATGTCCCTAAGCAGTAAGCAATACAAAGATCACCTTGAGCCTGTCAGGTTTGTTTACTTTCCCACAATATAAACCAAGTGCAGCCTCTAAGAAAAGCTCAACATCAACAGATCCCTGTACAATCTTATTCTACAGAACAAAAGGTTAAATAAAACTAATCAAAATATAAGCAGATCAGAAAGCAATGAACTAGTAAATGGAAGTGTGGAACTAAAAATGTTAAAACATTAAATATGAAAAGGAAATGCATGTGAATAGATTAAATATCGTCAATAACAAGTTGAATTATTATTTTTTGTCCACTAGGAGCATAAAAGCATTCCAACTGTAAACTTTTTGAGCTAATTCCAGATATTCTGTATGGAAATGAGAACAGGCAAAGCAGCACACTCGTAAGAATAAGAACAGTGTGGAGAACCAGATACTGATATATATGCCACTTCCGCTGATGTGATGATAATGGTGAACAACAGATTCTACTGGCACCCACCTTCCTACCATCCAGCATTCGCAAATTTGATAGCTGTCTGTTCCTATCAAAATCTGCAATCGAACCATCACCAGCTTGTAAGAATGGTGCATCTGATGGAAGAACTCTCTGAACTGACAAAGGTAAAGGAAAGGAAGCGCAAAACCCCCTTTGCCAATATTGCCATATACTGCTAGCCAGCACCGACTGCATTAAGTTCAGATCGGCTCTAATAAGATTTGAACCAACACGATATGTTGGCACTGGCAGAATATGCTGAAACAGATCATAAGGACTCCGACCTACATATATTAGTTCCAGGTATCAATGACAAACCTTCACCAAGCACAATGCATATGTAAGGCAAACAGATATACATTAAAATTAAGTAATTAACAGGATATACTGGTTGCACATAAAACAACCTGAAACAGAAGACATGGCATGTTTTGTGTGATTTGACTTTCTCCAAGCATGATTCTCAATATGCTGCCATTGACACTCTTCGTCATTGCACTTTCCTCGGAGCTCAAACATGCAGAAGGGCCAGAAGGGATCAATCCCACTGTGCACCATGTCCTTATCCTTTGTAGCTGTTGAGACCATCTTCAAATTCTCTTCAACGCGGTCTTGTATCATATACTGTCCACTTACCATTGCATCAGATGCTACATTGCTGGTTATAGAATCATTTTTACAGAAGCCATGGACTACCCACTTGATGTGTTTAGCAGCATTTAGTGGCGCTGAAGAAGGAAAAATGAGAGAATTCACACTTGATGGCGCGCATAATTCTCCAAGAGAGGAAATATTGTCCTCAGGATCACAGTTGCCCATGGAAAGAGCATTACTAGAATTAGATAGTCCAGACATCTTTTCAACACAATCAGCGCCATCATTTGCAAGTTCCGCTGTGCCTACACAATAAAGTACCAAACATGAATTCAACAATCATTCATGAATACATGCAGTCCAGAGAAAGGCATGACATCTTTAGTGGGTGTACAAGAACATGCCCAGCGGTTAGTTCTTTCAATTCTCATGCATAAATGCTGCGCCAAAAGAACAAATCTTACTCAACAACACAACAAAGAAAATGGCAAAATCCTTTAGAGCTCATTCTTATTAAGAGTACTAAAGCATATTCATACCATGTGGGTACTAAAGCATATTCATACCATGTGGGTACTTTAATAACCTGATTGCCTGACCATTATCTAGTTGATCGATTAACTTAACAACAAATGTCCGCAAGGTATATCTAGCAATTGACAACCTTTCACCGCATATGCAGGTCATCATTAAATGGAGAGCATATGGCAACCATAGATAATACGAATACAAATGACTTGGGTAAGTTAAGAAATGTGAACCTTCAGGATTTGTCATAATCTCATCAGCATCCTGTAACTGAAGTTCAACATTTGCAGGTTGTTTGCCTTGTTCCGTTACTTCTAAATGCTCTTCAGTGACTTCTCCAGAGTTATTCAGATGTGGATTCCTTGCAAATTTTTGCACCAATCTGGACCTCAAAGAAGCTTCTAAAAGTTCATAGTCCTGACCGTTATCACCAGAAGGCTCTCTGTTTTCCTCCAAATATGCATGTATAGTTTCCTCATTCTCCAGATTTGAAGTGCATTCTGATCTAGCCCGCTTAGAAGAGAACAGGAGATCCTCTTCCCTGTAATGTGAAGGTTCACTGTTATCATGGACAGTACTCGCAAATTTTGGATCAGCAATGCCAGCAGCAAGCTCATCACAATGGCGTGAGCGTGCCTCGTGCTTATCCACCGGCTGTTGAGGAGGTTCATCTTGGTATGGACTGCTAGACCTACCACCACAGATCTCAGGCATCTGAAGATCTGCATGGAACTGAGAGTTGAGTAGTGACGGCATTACAAAGCCACGTCCAGCATTCTGAATATTTGAACACTGCGCCAAAGAAGAATTCTCTGCAATCAAACCATGGACTTGTGCAGAGCAAACTTCTCTTTTTCCACGAAGAATGGTACATCTTTCATTGGCCTCAATTAAAGCTTTTTGTGCTTTGCGATATGCTCTGAGAGCTTCTCTTTCTTCAACTTCACATTTTCGCCTATGCTCCTGAGCAACCTCCAACTCCCTGTCTTGGAGTTCCTCCATCTCAAGCAGAGAGAGCAATGTTGTGTTCTGGCCTCTTATACCCACCTGGCCGCTCCGGTTTAAGAGATCAGCATTCTGACAAAATAAGAAGCCCACATTGACAAGTTACTCTTCTGTTTGGTTGCCATATATAGATTACAGTTGTCATCATAGGCATTATTATTAAACGAAAACAAACTTAAAGGCATTTCCAGACAATTGCAGAACAAATTATAGCATCTGAAACTGCAATGCATCGAATTTCAGTGACCGAAGCTTCTAGAGAAATTCAGAGAAGGTATTTTGATTTATATCTGCACCTTGCAGACATCAGGTTTAAGCAAGGGCGACAGAAAAACATTAGCTAACCCTTTTTACAAAGCATTTACCACAAAGTTCATCAATTGACTAGATGTATGCCCAACAAAGCAACGAAAAACAACCAGTATTCATGAAGGAGCGACAAGTGAGCAAAAAGATGTACCATACAGATTAGCATTTTCCTCACTGAGAGATACAAATCTAGTCAAATTTTCTTATGAACGAAACCTTAATAAAAAGGATATAAATATCACCTAAAACTTAAGCTATCGCTACTAGGATAAGGAAAAAGGTGCCAACCAGCAAACTACAACGGGTTCCAAACTTCGTGGCAAGCAAAAGAATTAAGCTGGTGATGGATCAGGGTTCCCTTGATTATTCGGAAGTGTAGTCTCAGTGTCAATGTATCTATTCTCATGTATCACATTATACAATGGTAGTATTTTGAAAATAGAGGAATCGTTAACTCCAGCTTTCCCACTTCCTAATGGAGGGCATGTGAAATACCTGATGACTGACTTTGGAACTAGTAGTAAATGGAACCAAACTCTTTTAGTATATTCGGAAGTACAACATAAACGAAATAGGAATAGAATAATTAGTAAGAGGATGGTAATGCTGAACCAACCTCCATTCCAGGCTGCAAGTGCAGCCTTTCATTTGACACAGTTGAAGTATCAACAGGCTTTACTTGTTGCCAATCCTGGGTAGAAAAAATATGGTCCTTGGCATGAATAGATGACCTGTCTACATTGGCCCCTGCTGGTACAGAAGTAACGGGAACCAAAGCACTGGTATCTTCAGCCATAGGTTGCTCACTAGTAAATGGTGGCCCTGCAAGCTTGCTATGACATTCAACCATGGCATGGTTGCCACCATCTTGTAGAACCATGTGGTGACTTTTTGATGACAGAAGGTTCTTAGCAGTACCACCAATATGCATTTGATCTGAGGATTCTGTTGTGATGGCATGTTCTGTCTCATTACCTTTACAGTTCATGGTGATTCCATTTTCAATGTGATCCCTTCTTTCAGAAGATTGTACATTATCATTTCCCAATGAACTTCCAGGTGTTACCAGTGTTACCAAATCACCTCCTACTTGGTTATCGAAACACTGCTGATTGGGCTTCAGCCTTTTAACTGGTCTGCCATCATGTCCAAATGGACCGTCAAGGTGAGCATGCCGACCACTGTTGGAAGCTTCAAAGCCTATCTTCTCCAAAGGTGGCCTTGTCTGATCAGTGGAGCAGTCAGCTTCCTTCACAAAACCAGGTGATATCGGTCTTTTCTGAACTTTTAACTCATTTTCTCTAGCAGCAATTTTGTGGCGCAAACTTTCCAACTTGTCATCTGCTGACTTTACTCCCATACCAGTTCCATCCTTCTGGGAAGACTTCAGAGGTGTAACTTGACGAATAGGTGGCTCTCTTCTAGAAAAGGTAGCACCTGAGCCCCTACCTGCCGCCGAGTTTCTGAGTGTGTGTGCATTAGCAGACCATTTCGTGGATCCTATGTTTGCAGCATGGATCTTTTGTTGGGGTGCTTCCTCTCTCATAAGTCTAGTTTGCACACTCATCCCAGGTTTATGTGTAACTTGTGTGCTGGCTTTGCTACCTTTACCTCCAACTTGCTTTGACATTCCAGGGTCGGTCTCAATATCATCATCAGAGAAACTTATCACCAAGTTATCACTTGGCACAGGTTTCAACCAAGCAAGATTACGACTGGTGCCAAGTTTGAATTGCCCTTGATTCCCCCTCAAGGTCTTCTTATAACTTGGAGCAACTGTTTTCTGAGGAAGAACATTTGAGAGACTCAAACTACTACCTCCTGGTAAATCAAGGCAAACAGTGGGAAAAGTTTAAGAAAGCATCCTTTCAGCAAAGGAAATCACAGGACAATTGAAGAACGCAACAAAGGCGCTAGATGAGCGATACAAAGAAGATCAAATAACTGCAATAGATTTTACCTTTACCAGGGAAAGTTGCCAACGTCACTTGAGCAGCAGCCTGCACATATTTCCCAGCATTGGATAGAGCTAACAGCTGAGATTGCAGAGCCTGCTCACAGCATTTGAACAAATCAGCTAAGCTATAAATGCCTGCCGCAAAGCTCCATGAGAAGGTGATAAATGCGCGAGCAGTACAAAGTATGTTACATAGAAAAGGCAATTAATACGCAAATACGTACATAGGTAGACCCGAGAAACTCATAAGACCCAAAGCATCGTCAATTTATAGTACCATCCGGCCCAAATCTAACTCAACCAGTTGGCAATAGCGACAGAGCATGCAACTCACACAGATTATTGCTCTTATACAGCTTCAATTATAGCAATATCCTGCCCAAATATAACTCACCCAGTTGGCAATAGCGACAGAACACACAACTCACACCGGTTATTGCTCTTACAGCTTCAATTATGTACCGGAACTTGCTAAACCGTAACGGCAGAGGCGGTGTTGTCGCTAGCGATGTGATGCATAACTGGTACCAATCATTTGTACATACAGCTTCAATTAAATAGCAGTAGATCTTAGGACGGCTACAACCATAACCCCAAAGGCGCATCACATCATGCTCGTGTCAATAATCATTAATCATTTGTACGTACAGCTTCACTTAAGTAGCAGTTGAACTTAGGACAGCTCCAACCATAACCCACAGAGGCGCATCACATCATGCTCGTGTCAAAACCCTACCCCTTGCTCCAACAGCCAAGTGATGAGATCGTGGGCAGCATCTATCTCACCCCCGAAGCCCTACTGCTAGATCTCAGCGGGCTTGATTAACACGACCGCACGCGGCAGTCCGCGCATCCATCAATACAGACCGATCGTACAGAAGAGAACATCTCGGCTACTCAATCCACAAGTCAAACCCTACGGAAGGTTAGTCAAAGGCGCAGCTGCTGCTTATAGTGCTACGACTACTTTCCCGCGACTCCACCGAGCGCCGCGAGCAGCTAGATCCGAGGAAGGGAGGAAGACGGGCAGCGACAGGGACGCGGGTCTCACCTCGTCGTCGGAGGGGCCGGAGGAGACCTCGCCCTCCTCGCGCACCCTGGCCGCGACCCTGGCGACGGCGGCCGGCGGGGGAGGGGGCGGGGAGGGCGACGCGGAGCTAGGGTTCGGCGCGGCGGCGGGACGCGGGCCCGACATGGGAGGGGGCGGAGGGGCAGCGGGTGCGGGTTTTGGGAGGCGGTTTCCGCCGTCCTCGCCTCGTCTTTGTAGGGAGCCAGTCGAGCGCGAGAGAAAAGAGAGATAGAGAGCTGGGGTGGAGGCGGAGAGACTGCGCGGTGGGCCCCCGTTGGCGAGGGCAGGACAGCGAGACGCGGAATCTGCCAACGTGGAGAGCGTTTTGCTTTTTTTTTTTTTTTTGAAACGGAACACAGATTGCATTCCTCCTACATATCATTGCTGGGCAAGTCCCCAGCTACAAGGTTCTGAACAAACTCTGGGAATTGTCCCAGCCAAGTAATACATGCACCAGAGTTTAATGTTGCTCCAAACGCTGCTAGCCTATGCGCCACTCGGTTACATGTTCGTGAACAGTTTACAACACGTACATCTGAAAAACCTACATGTAACTGAAATTTAATCTCTCTGAAAATGGCCCCTAGTGCAGACAGGTCATATTCCTCAGTAGACACAGCCCTTCTTAACTGTGTAGAATCTGTTTCAAACATCACTCTATCACAGCCCATTTGGCTAGCAATGTTTATTGCATACAACATAGCCACTGCTTCAGATTGGAAAGCATCAGCCATATGTTCCAGTTTGCCAGCACCTGCAGCTACAGGTATACCTTGATCATTTCTAATGATAAATCCCCAACCTCCATCATTGGAAATCCTGTGAAAAGCTGCATCAGTGTTGATCTTCAATATTCCTGAAGCTGGTCTTGTCCACTTTTGCTTTGGCTGTTGGGCTATCCCCTTCCCTTTCTCTTGTACCTTCATGACATTTATAAAGTGATAATCAATAGAAGAGCAAATTTCATTCGATGGTTTAATGGCCTTCCCTTTATTTGCATTGTTTCTTTCATGCCACCAAAGCCAAAGTAATAAACATGTTTTTAACTTGATCTCCTCCCTCAAATTAATAATTTCTTCGATGAAGTTTAAAGCATTAACACAAGGGATTAGCTGCAGCCTAACATGCTCGAGTTGAGCCATTCTCCATATTTCTCTTACTTTCTTGCATTTGATGAAACAGTGCCCCCCATCCTCATCCAATCTATAACAAATAGGGCAACGAGTGTCAACTTCCATACCTCTGTTTTGTAGCTTTGTTCGCAACGGTAAGCTATTGGTTGCTAGCCTCCATAAAAAATGGAGCACTTTGTTTGGGAGGGGCATTGTCCATAGTTTAAGCCAGTCAAATCCACCATCTTCTTCAGCTGCACTTGAGGTAGATGTTAGACCTGAGAGAGATTCTCGAGCTGCACAATCTATTGCTACTTTGTATGCAGATTTTACTGAAAATATACCTTTTTTATCATAGTGCCATGCCGTGAAGTCCTCGAGATGATCTTGGATTGGGATCTGAAGGATATACTTTGTATCTTCCGGGGTAAAAGTTTGCCTCACTAGTTCTTCGTCCCATTTGTTGGTGATTGGGTTAATTAGCTCACT
>NC_041388.1:114765621-114766355 GCF_002162155.2 Triticum dicoccoides
ACTTTAGTTATCAAATTATTGCCCCTATGGGAGACGACCCTTCTGGTGTTACCTCTCGGAATCCATGGGTCACTCCATATGTCAATATCCTTGCCATTCCCAACTCTCCATATGATTCCTTTTCTCAGCAGCTCAACACCCTTTAGTATGCTGCGCCATGCATAAGAAATGCCACTACTTGGTCTCGCCCGCAGAATTGAACATCCTGGGTAGTATCTACTTGAAAGAACCTGGGCACAAAGAGAGGAGGGGTTTTGGAGCAGCCTCCATGCTTGTCTTGCCAGCATTGCCAGATTGAACGCATGTAGATCCCTAAATCCCAAGCCTCCATTTCTTTTTGATCTAGTAAGCCTCTCCCAGCTGACCCAATGCACTTTATTTTCCTTATCCATTTGGCTCCACCAATACCTATTAATCATGGTGCTCAGTTCTTCACATAGGCCCTTGGTGAGATCAAAGCACGCCATGCTGTAGACAGGAATAGCTTGTGCCACGGCTTTTATTAGAATTTCTTTCCCTGCCTTCGAAAGTAGTTTCTCCTTCCAACCTTGAATCCTTTTCCATATTCTTTCCTTTACATATTCAAACATCTTCGCTTTTGCTTTGCCAACATATGTTGGAAGACCTAAATATTTTGATGCAAGGCCCTCAGTTATAATGTTCAATGTCCTCTTCATTTCTTCCTTTTGCCAAGGCCTCGTATTTTTACTGAATAAAATGGATGACTTGTCCTT
>NC_041388.1:114767711-114780482 GCF_002162155.2 Triticum dicoccoides
CCATTTGAAACCATCTTTTTCTATCACTTCTGCATCAATATGATATCTCGAGTAGTTGTGCAACTCCAACCTTATTTCTTTCTTCCAAAACAAAGCTAGTCCTCCACTTTTTCCTTCGCAATCTCTTACCACCATATTGCTCATTCCCAGCATCCACTTGAATTTCTCCATTCTCCTCTCATCCATTTTGGTTTCAGACAAGAAGAGGATGTCGGGGTCCTCCTGCTTCTGGAGGTCCAGAAGCCCCCGGACTGCCGGGCCATTCCCCAGTCCCCGGCAGTTCCAAGCTATTATTTTCATTTTGATTCACCGGGCTGTCCTTGCAGCCCAGCGTTCTCTCCATCTGTTTTTGTGTTTCCCTCATTTCCCTCTTGCGTTGCTAACTCGCCATCAACTTCCATTCTAGCTCTCTTCAGTATCTCTGCTTCCAAGTCTACATTCATCATATCAGCATTTCTCTTCTTCAGAATAGTCTCAAAGGGCTCATTTTTTTGTAGCTTCTCCTTCGTTCTTTCACGTCGCTTGAAGGTGCCAAGCTTCAGGATTTTACCTGGCCTGATTCCCCTATTGCTTTCTTCGTTATGTTCATCTTCCTTCCGCTGGCTCCTCTCCTTTTCTTCCTGGCCAATCTTCAATTCTGCTAAGTAAGGTTGGCTGTGAAGGCCGTCTGATTTGACACGGAACCTTCGTCCCCGCCTCTCTCGTGTACGAGTCTTCTGGTGAGACTGGAAGGATTCATGACCGTCGGATTTCTGGATGTGCGGCCTGATTTGATCGTCACGATCAAATAAATCATCTTTAGCAACATTTGAGGCTTGTTGCGTTTGATCATCACGGCAAGTAATGATCAAAACATGGTAATGACAAAACTGGTATATAATCTATATGTCATTCGAACCACAAATAGAAAGAACGAAATGACAAGTCTAGCCAAAGATTTTGCTTGCACGTGATTTAGTCCAGATTGGTAAAGAAATGCATTGCAAGTGAGGGAAGTGGCCATATATGCCAGGCCACCAAAAATAGAAAGGACAGCATGGCCAAAAAACCGGTACTGAAAGTTCAAAAAATTGTCAATGAATAATGCAATTTTCAGTCACAAACAAACAGAACAGTTACCGAAAAATACATTTTTTTCAGTCGCAGACAGAACACATTCTATGGCACTCGGGATGATAAGTTTTGCAAACGCTCCAATGTGGATTTAAATGAATATAATATGGATGGATGCTTTAATGATGAAGTGATGATTCAGATATAAACTTGCACTAGATCAGGTCCTCGTGCTAACCGCCTCAAAATATATAGGACAGGTGTCCGTGTCACAAAATTCTACAGTTACAGCATAAACAAGTTATGGCCAAGAAAAAGCTTTCCCCTCTTACACATGGGTGACACAAGAATAACTGGATGGATCCTCCTCTTGGGCAAAAGGTTACATGACAAGAAAGGAACAGAATTTGTTCATATCTTCAACTTCAAGTCTGCGTCTGAAGGCAGTGCCCTTCCACGGTGGTTGAAGATCATGAAATCCAGGTTTGCTGGGAGCGATACGATCCTGTGGCAATAGGTGGATTAGAGACAGGAAATGGGTAGCAGGGGTTCCTCCCTAGGCAGTGTGTATTCAAAACAGAAGGAAAGCTGCTATGTAGGCTCAACAGTTCATGATGATAACATAATATGAGTGCAACGGTGACCATGGAGTCTTCACAAAGCATTAAATAGGAAAGCCATATCAGGAAAATTCAAAGGAAATATTTTTATTTCCTCACAAACCATCCACATAATTGGGAGGTAAGGTGACTTTCGGGCATACTATGGCAAATTCAGCAACATGTGGTAGGCTCAACAGTTCATTGATAACATAACATGAGTGCAACTGTGACTACGGAGTCTTCACAAAGCATTAAATAGGAAAGCCGTGTCAGGAAAATTCAAAGGAAATGTTTTTATTTCCTGAAAAACACCACACATAATTGGGAGGTAAGGTGACTTTCGGGCATACTATGGCAAATTCAGCAACATGTGGCAACAAAAGCTCATCATAATGCCCCAAAGGAAAAGAGAGAATGTGCCAAATAAACGAACTATCATGGATTATTTGCTGCTACAAACATGCCTAAATAACACCATAAACATTTCAGGCATCGAAAAACATCAACAGAAAATAGGTTTTAAAACAGTTCCATAGTTTTTCTATTCCTTATTAGATTATATCTTTAACCTAGTACCAAACTCAAATATGAAAAATAACACTCTTATGCTCTATCCAAGCAAATGTAAGGTACTCATTTTCAAAGGTCTAACATAGCTCAGAAACGAGACTGCCATCTTCAACTCAAGCTAACAAGTGCCGTCACTGCATCGAATTCAGAGGTGCTTACACGGTCGAGAATCAAGAGTCTATGCATCATAGGATCCCATGTCTGACTAGTGAATGACTAACATTTATGTTTGCCTGAATATGTGCGGTTTCAAATATTAAGCATCATGCAGCCTTTATTAGTATTTCTACTGCGCACTAATGCATAAATGTGAACATGGTGTACTGTTGTGTGCGTGTAATTGTGTATCTCCTTTCAAGTATTACATCTCTCTTTCAGCCGTACTATATGCCCGTATTACAAAAGCATGTTACTGAGGATGTTTATAAAATACACATGATCATGTAACAGGTTGCCCTGGAAGGACATAACAGTTAACTTCATGCTATTTAACAAGGAAAACAACTCATCATGCAAAACTGTAAAGGTACGTGGTCACATTTCCCGTAAATCCATTTCGTCGGTTCTGGTTCCATAATTTGTCAATCGCGAACTATAGAAGAAAACTACAGCTGAGTTTCTAAGCTTACTTAACCTCTGTATCCAATCTACGACTATACGCCACGACCCCAGATAAAAATTCAAGATTAGTTAACAAGGAGCTCCAAATAGTGAAATAGGCTTTACCTATTCTCCTCGGAATGGGGGAGCACCGAAAGGAACTTTGCTGGAACAGAGACACCTGCCCACATGCATAAGGCAAGCCCCAGGAGCAGCTGCATCATCACCTGCACAACAGAAAGCACAGGTTATGCAACGTAAACAACAGGCTTAAGCTGAGGTATAAGCTTCTGCAATTTTCTGGGGATAACATGCCCGAATTATTAGTGCTAATAAATGGCCTTTTTACATAGAATTGTACTAAATCAGAAGCAGCCACCACAGAAAAAATTATCTATTGGGCATTTTGTTACTACTGTACAAATCATGGTTACACCTACATAATTACGAGCCCAACATATTGCGCGAAACTACGACTCCCAAGCTAGTCAAATATAGTACTTAGAAAGCAAGACTACGCAGCAGAATCTGAGTGTTACTTCCAGAAGGAGGAAGTGCACGTACATCCACTGGCGGCCGCGAGAACTCCTCTTCCGTGATCTTCAGCACCGCACGATCTGCAGCAACAACAACAAAACACAATCAGATCCTGGAACCTAGCGACCAACCCCAGCAGCAACCTTCATCGTAAACTTCGAGCTCTGTCATGATTCTGGAAAGCTCGGCTGTCCCAAATCTAAACGGGATCAGCACACAGGTCAATTCAAATCGCGACCTAGATCTGAACACTAGCAGTATAACCAACGACGGGGCAGCTCGAGAACCAGGGTCCGTCGGCCGAGGATCTGAGCGCGCGGCGCCGGGAATCGGAAACCCTCTACGGAGTTTTGCGCCACCCGCCAGTCACAAAATCGAAAATCACGCGTAAGGAGTAGGAGCGCGGTGTTACATTGGATGGTGGCGTAGGCGGCGTGGGGCGAGGAGGGCGCCGCCGAGGATGCCGATGACGTAGCCGATCCCCATGGCGAGGCGACGCAAGGCCAGGCGAGCTGCTTCTCCGGCCGCCCTCTCCTTCCTTTGCGCTTCCGCTGAGACTGCTGCTTCCCCGATCTCGATTCTCGAATCCGGCTGCTCGATCCGGTGCGGTGTTCTGTTGTGCTGTTCACGCTGACGATGCAAGCTGACAGACAGGTGGGGCAGGGGACGGCTATGGTTGTGCGGCGAGAAGCCAAGTCCTTGTGACCTCCTCGGAGCTGACACGACGGCCCCACATGTCGGTCGCTGTAATTTTTTTGTGGGATTTTTTCATGGATTTAAGTTAGGATTTGCTATCCGGAATTTGCTTGTGAGTGTAGTTTGTTGTTGGACATGGAAAAAGATCTGAAAAACAAGGCATTTGAATCTCGTTGTGGTTAAAGGTTAACGAGGAAGTTACGTCGGCGTGGTGCCAATTGGAGCCGCTAGGCAACCTGGATTGTGTGCATCCGCGTGGTGTGAGTGGTCATGTGTTCTGGTTATGCCTGGCGTGTTACTCCCTCTCCGGATCTGTGCAGGTGGCGTTGTTGGCCTCAGTGATGGCGCGATGATACGTCTCTGTCGTATCTATAGTTTTTGATTATATAACTTTCACATATTTTGGGCAATATTTTATATGATTTATTCCAGTGCCCATTGCCACTTCCTGTTTTTTGCATGTTTTTTGTTTCGCGGAATATCCATATCAAACGAAGTCCAAATGCAATAAAATTTTACGAGGAATTATTTTGGAATATATGTGATTTTTTAGACTTGGAATCAACGCAAATGGAGGCCCACAGCCCCCACAAGACACCAGGGCACGCCCAACTGGGTTGTGCTCACCTCGTACGTCGGTTGGATCTCTACTTCGAGCGCAAGGAAGCTTATATCCGGAAAAAATCGTGTTAAAATCTCAGCGCAATCGGAGTTACGGATCTCCGGAAATATAAGAAACGGTTTTCGGCCAGAAAACAGGAGCATGAAACAGAAGAGAACAGGGAGACAGATCCAATCTCGGAGGGGCTCTCGCCCCTCCGCCGCCATGGAGGGCATGGACCAGAGGGGAAACCCTCCGCCCATCTAGGGAGGAGGTCAAGGAAGAAGAAGAAGGAAGGGGGCTCTCCCCCTCTCTCCCGGTGGCGCCGGAGTGCCGCCGGGGCAAGGATCGGGACGACGATATACATCAACAATCTTGCTACCGTCAACACCAACTTTCTCCCCCTCTATGCAGCAGTGTAACCTCTCTATTCCCGCTGTATTTCTCTACTTAAATAGGTGCTCAACACTATATATTATTATCCGATGATATGTGGTTATCCTATAATGTTTGAGTAGATCTGTTTTGTTCTATGAGTTGTTCGGTGAAATTGCTATGTTTGGTTTAAATTACTTGTGGTTATGTTGCTGTCCTTTGGTGCCCATCATATGAGCGTGTGTGTGGATCACACAATAGGTTTAGTTGTATGTTGATAGGACTATGTATTGGAGGGCCAGGGTGACAGCAGCTTCAGCCTAGCATAGAAATCGATGCATACGGGATTGGAGGGGGACCAATATATCTTAAGGCTATATATGGTTGGGTTTTACCTTAATGAACGATAGTAGTTGTAGATGCTTGCTGGAGTTTCAATCATAAGTGCATAGATTTTCAAGTAAGGGATGACATGCTAGCAGTGGCCTCTCCCACATAAAAAACTTGCTATCGGTCTAGTAACGTAGTCGATTGCCTAGGGACAAATCCTTCTCTTGTGTTACAAAAGGCTATCTACTTTCATTACCTTGCAATTTATTTCAAGTTATATTCTCGCAAAGTACTTCTAATTTTATTCTTGTTCAAGGTAAAGCAAACGTCAAGTGTGTGTAGAGTTGTATCGGTGGTCGATATAACTTGAGGAAATATTTGTTCTACCTTTAGCTCCTCGTTGGGTTCAACACTCTTATTTATCGAAGAAGGCTACAAACGATCCCCTATACTTGTGGGTTATCACGCGGCTACGTGTTGCTGTTGGCGGTGTGGTGAGTTCACACATGGTGGTGGCGGGGTGATGTGCGTCGGCGCGTGCACGTCTCCATGGTGTTGTTGTGGCTCGATCAACATGCTCTCAGATCCGGCAGTCATGGTCTTCTTATGCTAGTGCAGCGGGCTTTTGCTCTTTATTGGCCATTGATAAGCTCCTTCCCCGAGGCTCTAGTAGGTGGAGGTGCTTAGGCTCTAGGCGAAAGTCTTGGTTCGACGGGGGTCGAAGAACACCGGCGACGATGCTTCTTGGAGTTGTCGCTAAAGAGTTCCTCCTTTTCACTAGACTGCGGCTTGTTGGTTCGAGGGTTGCCGTGGAGGTTGTTGGTGTGGCTGGCCTTATCCCAAGGCCCGGTGGGGGCTGGTGTGGATAGCTCTGGGTGGTTCGATGGGGATCGAAGGATACCATCGACGATGCTTCTTGAAGGCATCTGCGAAGAGCTCGCTCACACATCTCCGGGTTGTGGACATGTTGGTAATGGGGTTCGAGTTGGCTGTTGTTGGCTGGTGTGGGTGGCTCTGGGTGGTTCGATGGGGATCAAAGGATACCATCGACGATGCTTCTTGAAGGCATCTGCGAAGAGCTCGCTCACACATCTCCGGGTTGTGGACATGTTGGTAGTGGGGTTCGAGTTGGCTGTTGTTGGCATGGTTGTTGGCATGGTTGTGGAGTTTTTTACGCGGTTGTCCCTTGATCAATCGTGTGATGTGTGCGGCCTGATTTCCCTTATAAATGGGGCCACTCTGTTTTTGTTTTTTGTTTTTTTACGTGCAAGGTAGCAGCTTATAAATCACATGTTATTTTTATGCAACCAAACATCTTAAGGATTCGGCGATTCATAACACTATCTTTTTACATTCCTATGATTTTAGAACCATCGGACCAGGGAATCACCTAGGTGGAAAGAGCAATAGAAGAAGTTATGTATATGCTCTTTTGTCCAAAACATTTGTTGATGACCATAGATCATATTCAACTTGGTTAGAAAAAAATCTTTGTTTAATTTTCACTTAGACAAACCATTATAAAAAACCACACAATTACCCAACACACTAACAGGGTGCCAAAATTTTCTTACGTCCCCACTTCCTTTCTTCTACCAACGTTTTATCGTTCTCTCTGCTCCCACACGTGAGTGTATTCATTGACCTTATTTTCCCCTCTTCTCTTCATATGCCACTCTCCCTTACTTCCACATGAAGGCCCCGGTCTCCTTGCCAAGCATCCCTAACACTCAGGTTGCATTTGGTGGCATTGTAGATTCTCATAATCCCGGTTTTTTCTCTATCATAATTTTGTTGGACTCACTTTTGCCCATTTTAATATTAACTTTTCCACAGTAGATTAGAAATAAGCACATCACAACACAACTTAGCAACCAGAAACTAAACCTTAACGAGGCTACAACCAAACAACCATGGTGCCTGCCTATGCCCCCTATGGGATACCGCAATGCCATCCTAGGCAGGAAACATGCATTCATCACTGCAAACCCCAAGAGTATCTCCGACATTTTGTATGCCAGTTTGTGGATAAGAGTGTCAATGTTACCAACCGATAACATAACTGTATTGCAAGGTGCGCTACTGCAGAGGATCCCAAACCGTCACAGTTAATGTAGCAGAGTGCATCTTAAGTTGTCTTTTAAGTTTGACCAAATTCATAGAAAAAATATGGATATTTACAATCTCGCGTACAATCAAACATTTTAAGGCATCTTCTTCTTTCTTGCTAAGGTAGAGCTGCATTTTTTTTTCACAAATGGTGGGTACAAAGTCACACACCCTGAAAGCCTGAAGCCACAGTCCGGAGAGACATCACACGCCGCTCCATCAGGAAGTTACGGACACAACAGAACCAAAAACGCTGTAAATCTGGAGAAGCTGGGTCGATTTATCTTGATCTCATTGTGCCTTGGCCAAGATATATATTATTGCGTAGTTGCATTACAACTGTAGTTTCTTTCCCCCACAAAACCGATCTTTCTCCGTTCGCTTCACACGAATAGTTGTTCATACTAAATGTATATGGAACAAAATGGACACAACTGTAAACACTGGAACTATACAATGACGAATCATGCTTCAGCCATGACGTAATCAATGGCTTGCTTGCAGATTCCAGTCATTGTGGCCTCTGGTCCATAGACCTGCAGTGAATCGTTGAGCAAAATCAGCTCGTCTGTCATGAGGATGGGAATGGCCAAACAATTTCTTTTGGAATATACTAAATCCACAGCTAACAGACTCCCAGATCAAGTTTGAAATGGAACATATGAGTTCTGTGTTAGAGAAGCTGAGGTCTTCATTTCTCAATAAAAATAGGGGCTGTTTGCCCGTTTTCACCTAAAAGAGCTTACCTCAATTGGAAGACCAAGCTCTGATCCTAGAGCACGCATTTTGGCGAGTCCAGTTTGGTAGTTTGGACCACCTCTCCGAACATAAATGTTCACCCTTGCAGCCTTTAATTTGGATTCCTGGCACCAGATTTGGAAGCAAAGTAATAAGATGGGTGAGGGTTTCAATGTAGGCAGCTGAGTGGTTGGGAAATAGAACATCAATCCAACCAAATGGTCCAACTTACCTTCTCTCTTAAAGCCCGAATGATGCCACTGAATGTAGCAGCGACATCAGTGAAGTTTGCGATACCCCCTCCAATGAGAAGAGCCCTCTTGCGGCCATCAGGATCAGCAGTGGCACACTACACAGTTTCAAAATGATATTCAGAACAGAAAAGATGAACATAATATGCAGAACAAAGCTATAAGATTCCAGGTTCCTTACATCCAAAACCACTCTAGCATAATGCAAAACCTCCTCCTCTTTGGGAGCTCCACTGTACTCGGCATAATTTCCTAGCTCTGAAGCATATCCCAAATCTCCAACCTGGCAATCAGATATGTCATCCATCCTGATTAACATTAAAACCTAGCTACAGAAATATCTGGAAGAAAGTTAAGTTTACCGTGTCAGCATATATGACACTAGCACCACCACCTGCAACCATTGTCCAAATGCGACCTTTCGGGTTAAGAACTGTGAATTTCAGTGATGCGCTTGTCTGAAAGAATAAAATAAATGTTACTTGCATGAATTTCCATTCAATACTAAATGAAGAATCCCATGTTAATCCAAATACAACTGTAGATGCTACTACCTCCATTTCAAAATACATTGGACATTAGTTTTGTCCCAAGCCAAACTTTTAAAGTTTAACCAAGTTCATAGAGAAAAATATCAACATCTACAATACCGAATGAATATCATTAGATCCATCATGAAATATATTTTAAAATTGTATTTATTTGGTATCGCAGATGTTAATATTTTAATCTACAAAAAAGTTTACAAAAATTAACTTGGAACAAAAATTATATGCAATGTATTTTCAAATGGAGGGGGTAATCATTTATATGAAGCGGACTTAAAAAATGTAATTAAAGAAATATGATACCTTCTCATCCAGTTCATGGATATAACTTTCTGATGGGCTCAGGACTCTTCCGAAAGGTAGAGGGAACTCAATGTCACCCCACCTGTAAAATAATAAAAAATGGTCAGAGTTATTAGTACAGAGATAAAATAAGTACTTGGGGCAAAAAGTCACTTTGGAACCCAGGTGCATTGGAGCCCTATTTTTTGAACTGTGCCAAAATGCTATTTTGAAGTTTTACAAAATTCTGAAAACAAATCAATATGTTCATATGAATCTATATTACACATGTGCAAAGTTTGATGCTGAAATAAGTAACCATGCGAGTTACACAAAAATGACAAAATCGTGATTTTGGAAAGATGAACAGTGCATGCTTTATTCACTATTTGGAAATCACCATTTTGTCATTTTTGTGTAGGTTGCATATTTACTTATTTCATCACCAAACTTTACACATGGGTAATATACATCCATATGATCATGTAGAATTTTTCTCAGAATTTTTTGAAACCTTAAATGTGATTTTCAAAGTATTTAAAATAAGGTCCTCCAATACACCCGGGTTCCAAAAATCCACTCTCGTACTTGGAGTTACTAAACAAGACTTGAACCCTGAACCATACTTCTTAAAGTTCTTGAAAGCAGCTGTGTCATCCAGTTCACCTCTCATGTCCAGAGGGTATGGTTCACCCTTTACCAGGGTGAATGGGTTCATCTCCATAAATGAGAAATCTAAGTCTGCCAAAAGAATTAATAGTTATAACATGGTTTCAATGGCAAAGCAGCAACTTCAATTTCTACGCATATGCAAGTGCGAGCTACCTTGGAAAACAGAAAACGACCCTCTAATGAAATCGCCTATTTTCGTGCGGACCTGAAATTAAGACACATATTGCGAATGATGGTTAATGCAAAACTAGATAACTATCAGCAGCAGCCAAGAACTTCTTAAATATAAGGAATTAAAAACATTACAAATGGCATGATATAAGTAACAACATAGTAGAATGCAAAAGCTTACTTCCAAGGGAAGAGTGGCAATCAATGGAGCGCATGCATCAAGTGTCATTGGCTTCTCTGTTGGAAGGAAGATTGTCTTAACCTTGTCCCAGTTCTCCTCAATCTCAATACCCCCACACTCTGAGAAACTAATGGTGCAACCAAGCCTGTCTGACACAATTGAGAGATAATACTCTTGATCGTGTGGCACAAATGGCTCGACTATGAATGTTGTAATTGGAGCCTTACATCCACCCATCTCAACCTAGATATATAGGCATACTTAGAAGTATTAGAAAAATAGTTATCGTTATCAAGATTGATGGGAGAAGTATGCCATGATGTTAGATGTGTAACTACCTCAACTCCTAACCGCTCCTTGACAAATTGGCGGACTTGAGCAAGATCTAGGTTGAGGGCCACAAGGCCGCTCTTCCCACGCTTGCCAAACAGCATGTCAGGTTTAACAACCAACTTCATCGACGAGAGCCATGGCTCCTGGTTTGAAAGCTCCGTGAAATCCGTTGATTGGGTGACCTTACAAGGAGCAAGTTACAAATTTCAGAAACTGAACATATAATATCAAACATTAGGTTATTACAAAATAAACTAACATATAAGACCCAAACATTTCAATCATGAACTATGTAATTCAAGCCAGTTCTTTTCAACCGGTGAAATTGGCTAATGTGATGTTGAGAAAAGGCACTACCTATAGAAAGAAAGATCAGCACTGATTTTTTGCAACTCTCTGTTTCACTCAGAAATAAATAAACTGGCTGCTCACTGATGAAGAACTGATATTTTACAGGATGACAGGAATTCTATGATGGAAGCCATCAAAATAAATATAATGCTGAACTAAATATCAATATTGCTGGTTAGAAGTTAAATCCCACAAATGTTGACAGTACAAACTTCGCCGGCAGCACCTTGACATACATTCAGGTGAAGAAATGACCATATGGACCTATTACAATTTACAGGCAGAAAAATCCCAGCTAAAAACTAATTGATTCACCTATCTCAATTTGTATTTACTTGAATGATGCTACAAATCTCCATCAAAATGAGTCATTTCATAATTGAATAAAAATGAGGAGCCGAAGATTCTAGGGGGCTACAGCTGCGCTTTTGCAGCACTGAACATGGTTCCGAAGCCATTAAAACTTCGCTGAACAAACAACATACTTGATAAAAAGATAACCTACTAGACTCCAACAAACATCACAACAAAACAACAGATCTAATAAGGGGTGTTACTTTTCTCGGTCAATGAAACCCTGAGGGCGACATAGAAACACGGATTGTTAGGCAACACACCACCGGTGAAACCCCACATCCGGGATTTTCCCGTCAGCGCAGCAAAGTCCACAGCTCTGGTGAATGATTTTTGCAGTCAGCTCCTTCTCGCACGTACATGCTGCGAGCCAACTATCCAAATATACTGACAGGTCCAAGTTTCGGACGATCGCACATCGGAAAGCCTAATGCTCCGCGAATTCCACATTTTCAGTCTCTTCCAGTGTCAAATCCCCACCCAATTGGCAGTAGAAACGCGTCTTATCCGAAAATTCTAGCACGACGCCCACATGCTCCCAAGCTGAACCCCGCGCGCCGGCCCAGGGACGTCGAGATCCAGCGACCAGCCCGCGGGATCCACCCGATCACGAGCCGATTCGAGAAGAAGAAGCGCGCGCGCACCCACGGGCGGAGGAGACAGAGAGGGGGGTCATCACCTGCGCGGAGAGGATCTGGAGGTCGATGCCAGCGAGGCGCTTGAGGTGCTCCTTGAGGAGGCGCTTGGAGTCGTACTCCCGGATCTTCTTCCGCGCCATGGCCTCGCCGACGCTTCTCGAGGCGGAGGACGGGTAGGTGGACGCTGTGGTAGCGGTGGTTTGTAGCACTGGCGCGCCGGAGCTTGGGGCGCGGGTCGCACCCAGGACGGGGTATATATAGGCAGCTCTGGTTTTCACCGGCTGCTCCAGTTTGGTGCTGGGTAGATGGGATCTGGGTCGCTGGGGGGTGGTGGTTGTGTTGTGTCGTTGCTGTGTTTTTCAGCTACTCCAGCTTGGAGCTACTAACTTGCAATGACTGGTGGGTCTTGGGTGGACCCGGTGCACATACAGTGCATTGGAGCTGGCACTATTATGCCGCTGCTTTCTTGGGACCGTTTTCACGAACTAGACTTTCACATCGAATTATATATTAATATAATATATAAAACAACACGTCAAAATATATGGCCTAACGATACAATATGATGAGAATGTCACATGAAGCATAGAACCAATCTAACATCTCATCGAGGCCCGACCGACGACGACAGTCTAAGAGTAAACAATTGAGATTAGGCCAATATGCCACAATGGGGCGACCATTACGTTAACATAATATAGGGTACAAGCCTTGGAGATCAATGTGAACCCTAACCAAATCATAACAAGGATCGGCAGGTGATGACATTCATATACAAG
>NC_041388.1:114780677-114786360 GCF_002162155.2 Triticum dicoccoides
CCCCCTTAACTTGTGCGCCCATTGGTAGTAAGCATACATTGGACCGAAACTCGGAGAAGAGTTACGACGGAAGTCCTTCTGTCATAATGGCAGCATACTGATGTGTTGATAGCACATGAAGAACCCGGATCTGACCAAGGGACACATTTTCTCGAACAAAATGAATGTCGATCTCAATGTGTTTCGTGCGGCGATGTTGAACCGGATTAGAGGCCATGTAAATTGTACCGAACATTGTCACAAAAAACAACTATAGTACCCGCAAAAAAACTATAGCAACAGTCAGGGGATGATGTAGCTCAGTCAGAAGTTGTCGAACCCAAGAACACTCCATGACAGTATGAGGAACGACGCGATACCCTGCCTCATCACTGGAGCGGGACACTGTTGTTTGTCGTTTGGACGACCAAGAAACCATGTTATCACTGAGGTAGACACGGTACCCGGACATAGAACGTCGAGTGTCAGGGCAACCAACCCAATCGGCGTCAAAGTAAGTGGTGAGTGTCATCGTCGGTGAGCGAGAAAGGTGTAGACTGAGGTCGAGTGTTCCCTTGATACAATGAAGTATTTGATACGTCTCCAACGTATCTATAATTTTGTATTGTTCCATGCTATTATAGTATCAACCTTGAATATTTTATATGCAATTATATGCTATTTTATATCAATTTTTGGGACTAACCTATTAACATAGTGTCGAGTGCTAGTTGTTGTCTTTTGCTTGTTTGCTTTCCAGAAAATCAATATCAAACAAAGTCCAAACGGAGAATAATCTTTGAATTATTTTTTCTAGACCGGAAGGGACCCACCAAGGTTCGAGAGAACACCAGAAGAGCCACGAGGGAGCAACAAGCTGTAGGATGCGTCCCTTGAGCTTGTGGGCCCCTCATGGCACCTTTTGATCCAATTCCGCCTCTATAAATTCTCAAATATTTCCAATATACCAGAGAGCCACCCGAAACATTTTTTTTCGCCGCCTCAAGCTTCTGTTCTTCCGCGATCCCATCTGAAGGCCTTTTCCGATACTCTGCCGGAGGGGAAATCAATCACAGAGGGCTTTTACATCATCCTTGTTGCCTTTCGATGATGTGTGAGTAGTTCACCACAGACCTACGGGTCCATAGCTAGTAGCTAGACGACTTCTCTCTCTTTGATCTTCAATACAATGTTCTCCTTGATGTTCTTGGAGTTCTATCCAATGTAATCTTCTTTTGCGATGTGTTTGTTGGAATCTAATGAATTGTGGGTTTATGATCTAAATATTTATGATAAGTAATGGAGTCTTTTCTAAACTATATTATGCATAATTGTTATAGCTTTATATTTCTCTCTGATCTATCCGGTTGGTTTGGCCGACTAGATTGATTTATCTTCAGTAGGAGAGGTGCTTTGTGATGGGTTCAATCTTGTAGTACTCTATCCCAATGACAGAAAGGGACAAGACACGTATTTGTATTGTTGCCATTAAGGGTAAGATGATGGGGTTTATTCATATTAGTTGAGTTTACTTTGTCTACATCATGTCATCTTGCTTAAGGTGTTACTCTGTTTTTATTAACTTAACACCCTAGATGCATGCTAGATAACAGTCGATGGATGGAGTAATAGTAGTAGATGCAGGCGGGAGTCGGTCTATTTGTCTCGAACGTTATGCCTCTATACATGATCATTGCCTTGAATATCGTCATAACTATGCACTTTTGTATCAATTGTCCAACAATAATTTGTTTATCCACCGTATGATATGTGTTCGAGAGAGAAGCCTCTAGTGAAACTGTGGCCCCCGGGTCTACTTTTATCATATATAAAAAAACCAAAATATTCTTGCTGCAATTTTAGTATCTTTATTTTATTTTACAATTTATCTATCTACCAATATGAGATTTAATCCTTGCAAGTATGAGTTCAAGGGGATTTACAACCCTCTTGCTCGCATTGGGTGCAAGTATTTGCTTTTATGTGTGTAGGTGTTGTTTACGAGGCTTTGCGTGATTCTCCTACTGGATTCATACCTTGGTTCTCACTGAGGGAAACACTTATCTCTACGATGTTGCATCTCCTCTCCTCTTCGGGGAGAACCCGAACGCAGCTCACAAGTAGCAGGAAGAATTTCTGACGCCGTTGCAGGGGAGACATCATCAAAACCTATCAAGTACCTTCACACAAACTATCATCTACTTGCTCTTATTTTGATTTGCCTTCGCCTCTCGTTTTCATCTCCCACTTCTATTTTTTTTACAAAAAACACAAAAAAAGGTTTGCTTGCTTTGCTACCATGTCTGGATTTGTTATCGCCAAGGGCGAGAGTGAGGATAGTGAGACTCCTAAGATGGAAATCCCCATAAATTTGGATACTAAAAACTTTTGTGACGGGGAGTGGGAATATCATAGGAAAAACACTACAAAAAAACACTTCCGTGATGATACGTGTTTGTCACAGTAGGTCACATTTTCTGTCATGCATGTACATCCATGGTAATTTTATGACAGAATCAAGATAGTCATACATGTGCTGTCGTAGAAGTGTTCCATGACAATACCAAAATTATCATCACGGAAGTGTCCACTTCCATGACGATAAATGACACGTCATGGAAGTGCTTTCGTCAAGGGTAACCGACACGTGACATCCACCGTAACGGGTCGTCGTTAAGCTACCGGGTTTCGGTTTGGATCCGATAACCCGTTAACAGCCCAGACCAATGGGGATTTTCTACGTGTAAAATTCTCATTGGCCGTAGCAACCACGTGTCAGCTCCGCGTTGAGACAGATGTCAATCGTGCAATGGTGTGACGCCCCCGATTTGACCGTACACTAATCATGCACACAAATGTGTACGATCAAGATCAAGGACTCACGAAAAGATATCACAACACAACTCTACAAATAAAATAAGTCATACAAGCATCATATTACAAGCCAGGGGCCTCGAGGGCTCGAATACAAGAGCTCGATCATAGACGAGTCAGCGGAAGCAACAATATCTGAGTACAGACATAAGTTAAACAAGTTTGCCTTAAGAAGGCTAGCACAAACTGGGATACAGATCGAAAGAGGCGCAGCCTCCTGCCTGGGATCCTCCTAACTACTCCTGGTCGTCGTCAGCGGGCAACACGTAGTAGTAGGCACCTCCGGTGTAGTAGGAGTCGTCGTCGACGATGGCGTCTGGCTCCTGGGCTCCAGCATCTGATTGCGACAACCAGGTAGAAAGGATAGAGGGAAGAGAAGGAGAAAGCAACCGTGAGTACTCATCCAAAGTACTCGCAAGCAAGGAGCTACACTACATATGTATGCATTGGTATCAACTGGAATAAGGCTATTATACGTGGACTGAACTGCAGAAAGCCGGGATAAGGGGGGATAGCTAGTCCTTTCGAAGACTACGCTTCTGGCAGCCTCGTCTTGCAGCATGTAGAAGAGAGTAGACTGAAGACCTCCAAGTAGCATCGTATAGCATAATCCTAACCGATGATCCTCCCCTCGTCGCCCTGTGAGAGAGCGATCACCGGTTGTATCTGGCACTTGGAAGGGTGTGTTTTATTAAGTATCCGGTTCTAGTTGTCATAAGGTCAAGGTACAACTCCAAGTCGTCCTGTTACCGAAGATCACAGCTATTCGAATAGATTAACTTCCCTGCAGGGGTGCACCACATATCCCAACATGCTCGATCCCATTTGGCCGGACACACTTTCCTGGGTCATGCCCGGCCTCGGAAGATCAACACGTCGCAGCCCTACCTAGGCACAACAGAGAGGTCAGCACGCCGGTCTAAATCCTATGGCGCAGGGGTCTGGGCCCATCGCCCATTGCACACCTGCACGTTGCGTACGCGGCCGGAAGCAGAACTAGCCCCCTTAATACAAGAGCAGGCTTACGGTCCAATCCGGCGCGTGCCATTCAGTCACTGACGTCACGAAGGCTTCGGCTGATACCACGACGTCGAGTGCCCATAACTGTCCCCGCGTAGATGGTTAGTGCGTATAGGCCAATGGCCAGACTCAGATCAAATACCAAGATCTCGTTAAGCGTGTTATTTTGAAATAACCGCGAACGCCGACCAGGGCCAGGCCCACCTCTCTCCTAGGTGGTCTCAACCTGCCCTATCGTTTCGCCACAAAGATCCACACAGAGGGCCGTTGGGACAAAGGTCCTTTCAGCCCCCAATCCGTGAATCACTCACGGGTGCTCCACAAGCCGACCCGTCTTTAGTCACCACATGTATCCTGTATAAAGCATATAGTATATACCCGTGATCACCTCTCGAGTGATCACGGCCCGATAATATAGCATGGCAGACGAACAAGAATGTATGGCCACTGATGATAAACTAGCATCCTATACTAAGCATTAGGATTGCAGGTAAAGGTATCAACAGTAGTGGCAAGGACAGGCTATGCATCAGAATAGGATTAACGGAAAGCAGTAGCATGTTACACTACTCTAATGCAAGCAGTAGGGAGAAGAGTAGGCGATATCTGGTGATCAAAGGGGGGGCTTGCCTGGTTGCTCTGGCAAGAGAGAGTGGTCGTCAACCCCGTAGTCGTACTGGGTAGGAGCGGCGTCGGTCTCGGTGTCTAGCGAGAGAAGAGGGGGAAGAAACAATAAATATAATGCAAACAAATGCATGACGATGCATGACATGACAAAGCGTGACGCTAGGTGTGCCCTAACGAGGTACGAGGTGGTACCGGTGAAGGGGGGAAACATCCGAGAACGTATTCCCGATGTTTCGCGTTTTTGGACAGATGAACCGGAGGGGGAAAATTGCGTGTTCAATAGGTTAGGGAGGTGTGGCGGACGAACGGGTTGCGTATCCGGAATCGTCTCGTCGTTCTGAGCAACTTTCATGTACAAAGTTTTTTCATCCGAGCTACGATTTATTTTATATGATTTTTCAAAGTTTTAACAATTTCTAAAATTTTCTGAATTTATTTATTATTTCAAAATTAAAGGTGAAATTGCTAAGTGTACCCACAGCTTGTACACAACAATGTACTAAAGGGGCTGACAGGTGGGGTCCAGTTGACTTCCCAGTCAACAGTCAATTGGGACCGTTGACTGGTCAAAGGGGTCTAGTGGGACCCTCCTGTCAATGACTAGGCTAGTCCAGTCAGCAGTTTGACTTGGTCAAACTGGACAGCAGGCCCACCTGTCATTGGCTATACTGTTAATTAACAGTAGTTAATTAGGTTAAGTAGTTAATTAGGTTAATTAAATTAGGATTAATTAAGTTAATTAATTCTTTAATTAATTAATTAATTAATTTAATTATCATTTATTATTTTTTTATAACACATTTTTTTCGTTCTGGGCGTGGGGCCCGTTGTCCAGTGGCCCTTGGGGCCTAAGCGGATCGGGCGTAACGGGCGAAGGGCGTGTGGGCACCCGACCGCAGACCTCAGGCGCGGCGGCGCGGCACGCCGGGCGTTGGGCGCTGCCCAAATGGCGCATCCACGGGCTACCGGGGTCCGGCACCGGCGGCGGCTATGGCCGCGGCCACTGCTTGAGCAGCAGCACCAAGGGGGGGCACGGTGAGCGGCGGGCCAGCGAGCGTGGTGGCTCCGGCAGAGGAAGGCAGCAGGCGGAGCCCCGACGAGCGCGGGCAAGGGGGCGAGGGGGGGCGCGGCCGAACGCGCGGCTGCAGGCGCTGGCATGGAAGGGGACGCGCGGACGCGGACC
>NC_041388.1:114786979-114822455 GCF_002162155.2 Triticum dicoccoides
GACGGGAATCGGCGACGGGGTCGGGGTGTCGTTCCCCGATCCAGATCCAGCGGGGGGGAGGGAAACGAGAGAGAGAGTGGGGGTCGTGGGGTGTCGGTGGCGGTTCGGGGTCTCACCGGTGGGGGATAAGGGAATTGTGGGGGTGGCCGGTTGGGCCTGGTGGGTTGGCCCAGTGGGGTTGATGGCCTGCTGGGCCGGAGCCCGGGGGGTGTTCTTTTCTTTTGATTTGTTTTCATTTGTCTTTCTTTTATTTGTTCCTTTTCTGTTTTTATTTATTCTTTACTGTTTTCTTTTTCTTATTTAATAGTTTATAGTTTTTAGAAGAAGTGAAACTCACCCCTCAATTAGATTTGTAAAATCAATTGTTTCCACAAAAAGTTTGGGACAAAAGTAAAGTACCTTGTAGTCTCTATTAATTTAAAAAGACATTTAAGTTATTGTTTCGGTCATTGTTTTATTTATTTTAGTGCCTCTAATTATTTTATAATAATGTGGATCCTCCACCATAATTACTTATGATTTATTTGTCACATTGAGAACATTATAGTTTTAACTTTTGAAAACTTTTAGTGTTTGACTTTATTTTAAATTTGAATTTGACTCGGTTTTGAACTAACACGAGATTTAACAACAGTAACCGTGGTGACGTGGCATCGTTAACGTGGGATTACTGTAGCCTAATTATCCGGGCGTCACAAATGGATAGGAGACACCTATGATACGTCGACACGTGGCAAGGCCCAACAGCGGCCCATTCAGGTCAAAAGGTCAGCCTGTTTGACTTGGTCAAAAGGAAGCGGGCCGACTCACGAAAATCTTGTTAACGACCTTTTCGCATATAGCCCATTTACAGCCTGCTAACTCACGAGCCGTTATGGCCTATCCGAGTTAGGCCCAGTAGAGTCATCTAGGCCGTCCAATATGATTTCGGCCCATTGTAACTTTCAACCCATGTATGTCCCACGACGTCTTTCGGCCCATATGAGGCCCTTTGTAACTCTGGGCCCATTAAAGGCCCGTGGTGAAATTGGCCCATAATGAACAGTGTATCGCTTTATACCCATTATTCCATGGGATTTTTACATTTGTGCCCCTGGTTCCTTAGCTCTACTCATTCATCCCCACGCTCTTAACTTTTGCTCACTTTCCCCCACTCTCTTGTTCGAAACCCTTAGAAATGGTCACAAACGGTGGATGTCGTCGGGTCAGTGCTTTGACCATTAACTCTGACGAGTGGGGTTGCGCTGGACTGTGTCGCCCGTTGGACCTGACAATTGGGGCCGTTGTTCACCCGTTGGGTCGTGGTTAGATTGTTGGGCCCTGCGCACGTCGCAACGATATGAGCCTCCTATGCATGCACGACATGTCTAGCTAGGTTGCTATGCATGCACGTAGCTCGCCTACCTACATGCTCCGACGTCCACCATCATGATGCGCTGACCTCCCTCTTTCTGCACGCGAGCCGCCACTGATGCTGACCGGCCTCTTTCTGCACGCGAGCCGCCACGGACGCAGGGACGGTCGCTGCCGCTGGTTCGTCTCATCTCGCACGCTTGTCTCCTCAATGTAGAGCATTGTTTCAAACTTTTCATTCCACTCGCATCTATTCAACATGGCAATTAAAGTGGCATATCGACCGACACCGCTCGTTTGAACCTAGCAAATCCAAAGCGCGGTCGGTGCCACTCCCCTTCCCTTCCCCTTTCTCTATTTAAACCACCCACGCCTCCACCTATTCTCCATACATCCATTTGCGTCGTCCCCTTCTCTTCTTCACCCAAACCCAGAGCACTCTCAAAGCCAGACGAGGATGCAGTACAACAGCCTCACCTTCCAGCTCCCATCGACCATGCCGGAGAGGCGGTATCCTGCTGGTGTCGTCATGGAGATGACGCTCCACGTGTGGGCGTTCTCACGCTGGAGGGGTGGAAAGGAGTTTGCCTAGTGGTTCCTCGGTGCGGGCTTCACTCACCTCTCGGCGGGCTCGCCGGTGATGTTTCAACTGGAGGAAGTGCGTCCAAACTCCACCACTCCGCCGATAGGGCTCATCGCCAACTTCACCAACAGATTCGATGCGTACTACCTCCTCGGCAAGGTGTTTTGGTGTGGGTGCGAGTTCATCGCATTCACCACCTACATTTTCATGGACTTCAACAACATCTTCCCCACCCGCAATGGTATGCACAACCTCCCCTACTACATCGGCGAGGACGGCATGGAGGAGGAGCAGTGAAGAGGAGGCGCAATGAAGATGGTGGTGAAGACCCGGTCTCGTGAAGCTTATCTTGCCCTAGGGTGTTAGGGCTTTTTATATTTTATATACTTCTATCTTAATTATGTCGTTGGTTGTACCGTGAACTTTTTATCTCTATTAAGAACTATGTTATGCTTGCTACCCTTATTTGATATGTCGTTGGTTATCTGTGTTTTGCTTGCTATTTCTATCTTATTTGACGTGAGATATCGCTAGATGGATATGGTGCCGTAGACGAGCCCTTCTGCTAAATCAATCAATGAAGGTATCCTTCAATGAAAACCATCAAGTTTTGGGGTTAGCTTTGTAAAAATGGTTGGAGGGTAGCCCATTCGTCTTGTTATATTTATGTTGTGTAGGTCAAGTTTAAATGGCCCATTTAGAGTAGGCCCTTATATTTTAGGGTCAAGTTTTCACACATGCGGATAATGGACTAGTTGAAGTGTCAAAAAGGAAACTAAAGCTAGAAAAATGAGCCATGTTGATGTTGAAAAGAAGAAGGAGAAAAGCTATTTTTTTGAATTGTTGGTGGCCCTATTCCATATACTGTATGAACAAAAACAAGCTAATTTTTGAATAGTTTCTAGACATTTGGCATGATGAAATTAATGTTGGCCCTTATATTATAGGTTTTATTGGTTCCAAGTTTTGGCATAGGCGGCTAATGGACTAGTTGAGGTGTCAAAAAGAAAATTAAAGCTGGAAAGATGAGTCATGTTGATGTTGAAAAGAAGAAAAGGAAGCCATTTTTTTGAATTGTTGGTGCTCATATATATTGTAAGATACCTATATTGTATGAACAAAAAGAAGCTATTTTTTTGAATAGTTTGTGGCCATTTGACAGGATGAAAATAATTTTTGAAGGGTAGCCCATTGTTTACTTGTTGGTGGCTCTTGGTGGCAATATCTATTGTTGTGTAATTTCAAACGATGTAACCTATTCTTGTCATGTAACCAACGTGCACTCAATCTCTGTAGGTGCAATCAAAACAATCAAGCAAAAAAACAGAGGAAAAACAAAGCCATCACATGCACTATTTTTCTAGGCTTCTTTAATCTTTGTGGGCCTTCGATAGTCAACACAATGCGACGGCCCAACCAGAGCTTGGTTTCATTTTGGGCCCAATAACCACGTTTTTTTTCTCTTGCCCTCGGTGTTGTCTGGCGAAATTGAAAGTGTCAAAAACTAACACCTACAGAGATTCAGAGATGAAGATAGAGACATAGTTTAAGCAACACAAAGAGCACATGATCCACAAATTAAGCAACACAGAGAGCACATGATCCACAAACCCTTAAGAAAATCATAGAGCACATGATACAACACAAACAACATCTCTAACGAGTGATGACCAACAAGTAAGCAAATCCTAGAGCAACTATACAAAAATAAAATCCTAAAGCTATCAGATTCGCTTGCTTGTTCAACTGAATCATCTGCCTCAAGTTCTTATTCATCTTCTTTAATTCCCCCTTTAGATCATCATCCCCAACTATCGGAGCAGCACTTTCAGAGACCAAATTCCGAGTGGCTGACGGCAGATTAACCTCCCGGGTTGCGGCTGTTGGGGAACGTAGTAATTTCAAAAAAATTCCTACGCACACGCAAGATCATGGTGATGCATAGCAACGAGAGGGGAGAGTGTTGTCCATGTACCCTCGTAGACCGAAAGCGGAAGCGTTAGCACAACGCGGTTGATGTAGTCGTACGTCTTCACGATCCGACTGATCAAGTACCAAACGTACGGCACCTCCGAGTTCAGCACACGTTCAGCCCGATGACATCCTTCGAACTCCGATCCAGCCGAGTGTTGAGGGAGAGTTTCATCATCACGACGGCGTGGTGACGATGTTAATGTTCTATCGACGCAGGGCTTCGCCTAAGCACAACCACAATATTATCGAGGTGGACTATGGTGGAGGGGGGCACCGCACACGGCTAAAAGATCAACTTGATCAATTGTTGTGTCTATGGGGTGCCCCTGCCCCCATATATAAAGGAGCAAGGGGGGTGCGGCCGGCCAGGGAGAGGGCGCGCCAGGAGGAGTCCTACTCCTACCGGGAGTAGGACTCCCCCCTTTCCTAGTTGGAATAGGATTCGAGAGGGGGAAAGAGGAGGGAGAGAAGGAAAGGGGGGCGCCGCCCCCCTCTCCTTGTCCTATTAGGACTAGGGGGAGGGGCGCGCGGCACAGCCCTGGCCTCCTCTCCTCTTCTCCGTAAAGGCCCACTAAGGCCCATTTACCTCCCGGGGGGTTCCGGTAACCTCCCGGTACTCTGCTAAAATCCTGATTTCACCCGGAACACTTCCGATATCCAAACATAGGCTTCCGATAACGGAATGGGTCATGTAAATCACATCATTCTCCTAATGATGTGACCCTATTAATCAAATGACAACTCATGTCCATGGTTAGGAAACATTACCATCTTTGATCAACGAGCTAGTGAAGTAGAGGCATACTAGTGACAACCTGTTTGTCTATGTATTCACACATGTATTATGTTTCCGGTTAATACAATTCTAGCATGAATAATAAACATTTATCATTAATAAACATTTATCATTGAATAATAAACACATATATCCCACTCACTTCTTTTGAGAGAAACTCCTCTAGAAAGGATCCATTCTTAGCAACGAATGTCTTGCCTTCGGATCTGTGATAGAAGGTGTACCCAACAGTCTCCTTTGGGTATCCTATGAAGACACATTTCTCCGATTTGGGTTCGAGCTTAACAGGTTGAAGCTTTTTCACATAAGCATCGCAGCCCCAAACTTTCAGAAACGACAACTTTGGTTTCTTGCCAAACCACAGTTCATAAGGCGTCGTCTCAACGGATTTCGATGGTGCTCTATTTAAGGTGAATGCGGCCGTCTCTAAAGCATAACCCCAAAATGATAGCGGTAAATCCGTAAGAGACATCATAGATCACACCATATCTAGTAAGTACGATTACGATGTTCGGACACACCATTACGCTGTGGTGTTCCGAGTGGCGTGAGTTGCGAAACTATTCCGCATTGTTTCAAATGTAGACCAAACTTGTAACTCAAATATTCTCCTCCATGATCAGATCGTAGAAACTTTATTTTCTTGTTACGATGATTTTCAACTTCACTCTGAAATTCTTTGAACTTTTCAAATGTTTCAGACTTATGCTTCATTAAGTAGATATACCCATATCTGCTTAAATCATCTGTGAATGTGAGAAAATAACGATATCCGCCACGAGCCTCAACATTCATCGGACCACATACATTTGTATATATGATTTCCAACAAATCTGTTGCTCTCTCCATAGTTCTGGAGAACGGCGTTTTAGTCATCTTGCCCATGAGGCACGGTTCACAAGTACCAAGTGATTCATAATCAAGTGGTTCCAAAAGTCCATCAGTATGGAGTTTCTTCATGCGCTTTACACCGATATGACCTAAACGGCAGTGCCACAAATAAGTTGCACTATCATTATCAACTCTACATCTTTTGGCTTCAACATTATGAATATGTGTATCACTACTATGATTCATCAAAAATAGACCACTCTTTAAGGGTGCATGACCATAAAAGATATTACTCATATAAATAGAACAACCATTATTCTCTGATTTAAATTAATAACCGTCTCGCATCAAACAAGATCCAGATATAATGTTCATGCTCAACGCTGGCACTAAATAACAATTATTTAGGTCTAATACTAATCCCGAAGGTAGATGTAGAGGTAGCGTGCTGATCGCAATCACATCGACTTTGGAACCATTTCCCACGTGCATTGTCACCTCATCCTTAGCCAGTGTTCGCTTAATCCGTAGTCCCTGTTTTGAGTTGCATATATTAGCAACAGAACCAGTATCAAATATCCAGGTGCTACTGCGAGCTCTAGTAAGGTACACATCAATGACATGTATATCACATATACCTTTGTTCACCTTGCCATCCTTCTTATCTGCCAAATACTTGGGGCAGTTCCGCTTCCAGTGACCAGTCTGCTTGCAGTAGAAGCACTGAGTTTCAGGCTTAGGTCCAGACTTGGGTTTCTTCTCCTTAGCAGCAACTTGCTCGCTGTTCTTCTTGAAGTTCCCCTTCTTCTTCCCTTTACCCTTTTTCTTGAAACTGGTGGTCTTATTGACCATCAATACTTGATGCTCCTTCTTGATTTCTACCTCCGCTGCCTTTAGCATTGCGAAGAGCTCGGGAATTGTCTTATCCATCCCTTGCATATTATAGTTCATCACGAAGCTCTTGTAGCTTGGTGGCAGTGATTGTAGAACTCTGTCGATGACACTATCAACCGGAAGATTAACTCCCAGCTGACTTAAGTGATTATGGTACCCAGAGATTCTGAGTATATGTTCACTGACAGAACTATTCTCCTCCATCTTGCAGTTGTAGAACTTATTGGAGACTTCATATCTCTCAATCCGGGAATTTGCTTGAAATATTAACTTCAACTCCTGGAACATCTCATATGCTCCATGACGTTCAAAACGTCGTTGAAGTCCCGGTTCTAAGTCGTAAAGCATGGCACACTGAACTATCGAGTAGTCATCAGCTTTGCTCTGCTAGATGTTCTTAACGTCATCAGTTGCATCAGCAGCAGGCCTGGCACTCAGCGGTGTTTCCAGGACGTAATTCTTCTGAGCAGCAATGAGGATAATCCTCAAGTTACGGACCCAATCCGTGTAATTGCTACCATCATCTTTCAAGTTTGCTTTCTCAAGGAACGCATTAAAATTCAACGGAACAACAACACGGGCCATCTATCTACAATCAAACATAGACAAGCAAGATACTATCATGTACTAAGTTCATGATAAATCGAAGTTCAATTAATCATATTTCTTAAGAACTCCCACTTAGAAAGACATCCCTCTAATCTTCTAAGTGATCACGTGTTCCAAATCAACTAAACCATAACCGATCATCACGTGAAATGGAGTAGTTTTCAATGGTGAACATCACTATGTTGATCATATCTACTATATGATTCACGCTCGACCTTTCGGTCTCAGTGTTCCAAGGCCAGATCTGCATATGCTAGGCTCGTCAAGTTTAACCTAAGTATTCTGCGTGTGCAAAACTGGCTTGCACCTGTTGTAGATGGATGTAGAGCTTATCACACCCGATCATCACGTGGTGTCTGGGCACGACGAACTTTGGCAATGGTGCATACTCAAGGAGAACACTTTTTATCTTGAAATTTAGTGAGAGATCATATTATAATGCTACCGTCAATCAAAGCAAGATAAGATGCATAAAAGATAAACATCACATGCAATCAATATAAGTGATATGATATGGCCATCATCATCTTGTGCTTGTGATCTCCATCTCCGAAGCATCGTCATGATCACCACCGTCACCGGCGCGACACCTTGATCTCCATCGTTGCATCGTTGTCGTCTCGCCAATCTTATGCTTCTACGACTATCGCTACCGCTTAGTGATAAAGTAAATCATCACAGGGCGATTGCATTGCATACAATAAAGCGACAACCATATGGCTCCTGCCAGTTGCCGATAACTTGGTTACAAAACATGATCATCTCATACAATAGAATTTAGCATCATGTCTAGACCATATCACATCACAACATGCCCTGCAAAAACAAGTTAGACGTCCTCTACTTTGTTGTTGCAAGTTTTACGTGGCTGCTACGGGCTTAGCAAGAACCGTTCTTACCTACACATCAAAACCACAACGATAGTTTGTCAAGTTGGTGCTGTTTTAACCTTCGCAAGGACCGGGCGTAGTGTAACATCCCAAATTTTCAATTTGGAATGTTATACATTAGATCATCATGCATATCATATTTTATACATTAGATCATCATCATCCCATGAGTTGAATTACGCTACGCATGATTTGGAGTTAGCAGCCGTAGTGCATGCCTTGAAGACATGGAGACATTTCCTCATCGGAAATCATTGTGAGGTGTACACAGATAATAAGAGTTTGAAGTACATTTTCACATAGAAGGAGTTGAACCTCAGACAAAAGAGATGGTTGGAGCTCATCAAGGATTATGATATGAGATTGCATTATCATCCCGGGAAGGCTAATGTAGTAGCTGATGCATTAAGCCGCAAGAGCCATGTCAATACATTAATGACGGGAGAAATACCCAAGGAGTTAGCAGAAAATCTTCGTGAACTATGTTTGGAAATAGTTCCGAGAGGCTATGTAGCAATGTTGGAAATTCAGTCAACTTTGATGGACAGAATCAGGAAAGCTCAGAAGACTGACAAGGAGATTGCTTCCATAAAGGAGAAAATGAAAGAAGGAAAAGCTAAAGGATTTCGTGAGGATGAGCACGATACCCTATGGTTTGAAGATCGTGTCTATGTGCCCAATGACCCGGAGATCAGGAAGTTAATTCTGCAAGAGGCCCATGATTCACCCTATTCGATTCACCCAGGGAATACCAAGATGTATCTGGATTTGAAGGATATTTTCTGGTGGACCGGAATGAAGGAAGAAATAGCAGAGTATGTAGCAGTTTGTGATGTATGCCAGAGAGTAAAGGCAGATCATCAGAAGCCAGCAGGATTGTTACAACCATTGCCGATACCCGAATGGAAGTGGGATAAGTTAGGCATGGATTTTATCACGGGATTTCCCAGGACTCGTTCAGGCTATGACTCGATTTGGGTTGTAGTCGATCGATTGACGAAAGTAGCTCATTTCATCCCAGTAAAGACCACATATACCATTGCTAAGTTGGAAAAAATATACATGACCAGAATAGTATGTCTGCATGGAGTTCCGAGGAGTATCGTATCAGATAGAGGAACCCAGTTTACCTCAAAGTTCTGGAAGCAGTTGCACGAAACTTTGGGAACCAGGCTAGAATTCAGTATAGCTTTTCATCCGCACACAGATGGACATACCGAGAGAGTCAATCAGATTTTGGAGGATATGCTGAGAGCTTGTGTGCTAGATTATGGATCTAGTTGGGACGATAATTTGCCATATGCAGAGTTCTCTTACAACAACAGTTACCAAACCAGTTTGAAGATGGCCCCTTTCGAAGCTTTGTACGGAAGGAGGTGCAGGACACCATTGTCGTGGGACGAAGTTGGAGACCGTCAGTTGTTTGGACCTGACTTGATTAAGGAGTCTGAACAGAAAGTGAAGATGATTCGCGATAGGCTCAAGGTAGCCCAGTCCAGACAGAAGAGTTATGCAGATTCTAAACGCAAGGAGACAATTTACGAAGTTGGAGACAGAGCTTATCTTCGAGTATCTCCACTTCGGGGAACAAAGCGTTTTGGAGTTAAAGGGAAGTTAGCGCCACGATTTGTAGGACCATATCGAATTTTGGAGCATATGGGAGAAGTGGCCTACAAGTTGAAATTGCCCGAAGGATTGTCAGGAATTCATGATGTGTTCCACGTTTCTCAGTTAAAGAAGTGTCACGCAGAGATGGCTGACATACCATTGAGAGACACAGTGCCTTTGGAAACTATTCAGTTGGATAACGATTTGACCTACAAGGAGAAACCAGTTAAGATCCTCGACTTTGCCAGCCGAGTTACTTGCAGCAAAGTTATCAAGTTTTGCAAGGTTCAGTGGAGCCACCACACGGAGGATGAAGCCACCTGGGAACGAGAGGAAGATTTGCTCAAAGACCACCCTCACCTATTTTCTAGCCAACCCGAATCTCGAGGGCGAGATTCATCTTAAGGGGGGTAGGTTTGTAACATCCCAAATTTTCAATTTGGAATGTTATACATTAGATCATCATGCATATCATATTTTATTTGCTTTGGGTTTTGATCCTAGAAAATTCTAAGCAACTCAAGGACCCACGGAGAGAGTTGGGGATTTCGTTATTTTCATATTTGAGTTTTTTCTCAAATTTTGAGAATAGGATCATTTGATTTTATTTATTTTATCATCAATTATTTCTATTAAAAAAATATGAGAGAGGGAATAAAATGACTTTCCCAAAATATAGAAATATTGAGGATTTAATAAAAAATCAAATAGTTTTATTTCGGAGTTTTTTTTTTGTTTTTATTTGAATTAAGAAAAATGCGTGTTTTTCAAAATCGCATTTAGGGCCCAAATAAATGTTCATTTTGTCGGGCTTGATTTTAGAAGCCCGGGAAAATTTATTTCGGGATTTTTGGAGTCTGTTTAGTATTTCTTTTTATTTTTCTTCCGAGCGAAAAAAACGCAACCGACTACGGGCCGTAACCGGCGAGAACTCTGCCGGCCGGGGGGCTTTATAAGCCACGCCTCGGGCCCGAGCCAGCCCACCAACAGCCGCCGCCCGAACCCTAACCCTAGCAGCCCCAGCTCCGCCGCCGCCGCCGCCCGAGGTTCGCGGCACCTCGAAATCCTTGCCGTTTAAAAAAAAATAATGTTTTTTTCCGTTCGTCATTTTTCTTTTTCGTCGGATTTTTCCGCGGTTATTTTCTGATCGCGATTTCTGATCCGATTTTCGTTTTAGTATAACTCTTCGCTCGTTTATCGGAATCAGGCGATTCAAGCGCCTGGAGTTTCGTCTCGAAACCCTCTATCCGAATAATCAACTTAAACAAGTTTTTGCTACTGTAAAATTTGACTTAGGTTCAGATTACTAGAACGAAGTTGTTTTCTTTCGCCGTTTGACTTTCTTTGCTTCGTTCGATTTGATTCTTTTTGCCAACCAGAGTTCTTAAGTTGAACCTTCTGGTTAGATCTCTTATTTGAGTTTTACATGTGCATTAGATGAGTACTTATTGTATGCTTGTTTGTTTGCCTGCGATAGAGTACCCGAAGTGCGCCGCCTGTTACTTCGAATCGTTAGGTTTCACGGATCATCAGCAAGGCAAGTAACACTTTGATCATACATTTTCTACAACCCAGTTTTTTTGCATTAGATCAATCTTCACACATTGCATGATTAGGATCTAATTAAACTGTGGGATGGGAAGTAGATGAGGTAGTACCTATTACCTATTTATTATCAAACCTTTGGGAGTTACTTCTACGTTTGCTTATTATGCCATGCTATGCTAGTAGACGTGGATTGGGTGAGTGAAATCCATGACAGATGTGAGATTGATAATTAATGGTTTATCTAAGGTGGCAACTTAAACACACATCTGGGTGGATTGAGGCACCTGGGTATTCCAGGACATGCCTGTTTTCTTTTGGACTGCCACCCAGGCTCAAAGGGATCATGAGATTTTTCAAACTAAAAACTTGCGTGTGCAGCCACAAGCCATTATGGGCTCTGGCATAGTTGATTAAGTCGTGCGAACTCTTACAGGGTAGACTAGCAGATGTAGGGGAAAGTAGGTGTACTGATCTATCCATCGTAAGGTGCTAGCGCTTCTGAAAGACTGTGTCTCGGTCATCCGTTTCTCAAACACCATGTAGTGCGAGAAATCCAACGGAGGCGATCGAGTCTTGTGAGGAAAAGTGCGCAAACCTCCGTAGAGTGTAACAAAATAATCATGATTAGCCGTGTCCCCGGTTATGGACATCTTGAGTATCTAGTATCTGGATTATCATGTGAATCTCAACATGTTACTCTAAAATTAATGTTGTTGGGTTAATGATGATGCTTAATTGGGATTGAGAATGCTGTCAACCATTCTCAATGTTTAACAACCACCATGATAGTAATTAAATTTATTCCTTTTGAAGTAGGGAAAAATTGGCTTTATGCAAAACTGTAACCATAGAACTTTCCACCAGCCAAATATGCATATAGTATAGCTGTTGCATTCCATTACTCTCTATGTGTTACCTTGCCAGCATATTCCATGTGCTGACCCGTTTTCGGGCTGCAACGTTAATGTTGCAGACTTTTCAGACGACGATTAAGGAGTTTTAGGTCGTGGTTCTATACTCAGTGATGCCGTTGGAGTTGATGGACTCACTTATCTTCCAAGCCTTCCGCTGTTATTATTATTAGATGGCCTTAAGCCATATTTATTGTAATAAGTTCTCTTTTGAGACACTCGATGTAATAAGTGTGTGATTGCTACTCTGCTATAAATCCTCCGAGTACTGTGTGGTGTCAGCATTACTGATCCAGGGATGACACCGGAGCACAGAGATCAGACTGTTTGAGGTCTGGTCGGTACAGAGATGGTATCAGAGCACACGCTGACTGTAGGACACGACCACTAAGCTAAATACCTAGATCACTACTCACTCTCTTCTCTTCTGACCTCTCATCTTTTCTACTCTTTAGGATGGCGGATGCAAGGAACAAGTTCACCCAACCGAATGAAGATACACCCTTTGGACGCCACTTGAAGGAAGTCACTAGATACCTGAACATAGGAGTACCAAGCTTCACGGGAACCTACAACGCCACTTTACCTGAAGAAGAGCGGTGGATGATTCAAGTTCAAATCCCAGGAAGGATGTTCATGCCAGTCACTGAGCCCATAGAGTTTTCTTTTGATGCACCAACTTGGAGTCTAGGAAAGAGCATGGCAGCTCACATCGCCATGGGACGCATTGGAGAAGTCTACCACAAGGATCTCAAGGATACTATCTACCAGATTTGCGGGCGCTGAGATGAACACTGGGAGATGATTAACACCAGGAAAGATAGATCAATTGCAGCTTTTATTCAGGAGTTAAATCAGCACATTCGACTACAGGAGAATCAGATGTGCGCCGACATGATAGATCTGAAGAAGGCTAAGACTAGAATCAAGGAACTGGAGTAAGAACTCAAGACTACATGTGAAGATTATGAAGAAGAAATTGAATTATTGGTGGAGAAGAATGACGGCCTGATCAAGAAGATTGGAATATTTATGGGAGGCCCGACACCAGTAGATGAAGACGAAGAACCCAAGGAGATTAGCCCGGAAGACTACATCATCATCGACGGCACCGACTCGGAAGCAGATAGTAGCGATGATGATTATGTTGATGAAGTAGGAGCAGATATCATGGAGTCTACAACCATAGAATATTTCTAGTAGACCACCTCATCAGTAGTAGTAGTCCACCATGTAAATATAGTAGTCCGAGCACTTTGCGATAGTTAGATCGATTGTATGCCTTTGTTTGTTTGAATGAAGTGAATTGTTTGCTTTTGCCTCATGTGCATATGGGTAGTGTTTTCTCTTTAGACCCCCTATATTCTTATATCTCATCTTTTCTAAACCCTCAAATGCCTCCGAGACGTGACCTCGGATTTGCCTTTCCGCCGGAGCTCACCCAGTTGATCCAGCAGCAGAACACCTTGATGCAGTTGCTAGTCTAGAATCAGAATCAGGGGAACAACAACAACAACCCACCACCACCACCACCACCTGTTGACCACTTAGCCCGCTTTCTTAGGCTGAATCCGTCGGTGTTTTCCAGTAGCACCGAGCCGATAGTAGCAGATGATTGGCTCCGCAAGACAGCTAGGGAGTTGACCACAACAGGATGCACAGATGCGGAGAAGGTGAAGTTTGCCCCACATCAGTTAGAAGGACCCGCAGCATCATGGTGGGAGAATTTTACAGCCACCTTCCCAGTCGACACTGTCACATGGGACCAGTTTCAGCAGGCTTTCCGTACTGCCCATGTTTCAGCAGGAGCAATGGCCATGAAGAAGCGTGAGTTTCGTAACTTGTGCTAAGGAGGACGGACAGTTGGCCAGTATGTGGAGGAGTTTAGTAAGCTAGCACGTTATGCCCCAGATGACGTTGCTACGGATACAGCTAAGCAGGAGAAGTTCCTGGAAGGACTGAATGATGAGTTGAGTATGCAGTTGATGGTAGCCACCTTCAACAACTACCAGGAGTTGGTAGACCATGCTCTTATGATTGAAGGGAAGCAACAGCAAATTGAGAACCGCAAGAGGAAGTATGGACAAGGAAAGTATAATTCGGGATCTCAGCAGAAGCCACGTTTTACCCCTAGACTGGGAGGACATTTTCAGCATACCCATGGAGTAGGTAGCTCGCACAATCACAATGGCACCAATAATGGTAATGGGAATGGAGGAAGCAATGGCCAGAACCGCAGCACCCCATCAACCCCAGCCAAGAGAGATCTGAGTCAAGTCACCTGTTTCAAGTGTTCAAGACCGGACATTATGCCAATGAATGTCCTGAAGGCCAAAACGGCAATGGAAGCTCTGGAAAGAAGCCGAACCCTTTCAACAGGGGACAGGTGAACCGCGTTAATGTGGAGGAGGTTGAAGCTCAGCCCGATGCAGTAATAGGTAAGTTTTTGGTTAAGTCATTTACTGCACTCGTTCTTTTTGATACTGGTGCATCGCATTCATACATATCAAGGGGATTTGTGGAAAAGTATAGCCTACCCACTAGGGTTCTCAAAACACCTATGCTAGTAAGCTCACCAGGAGCAGAGTACATGGCCAGTCAAGGATGTTTTCAAGTGCCATTAAGTATAGGACGACATGTTTTCCCAACAAATTTAATTATTCTGGAATCTCAAGGTCTGGATGTGATTCTTGGTATGGATTGGCTGTCGATGTATGGAGGAAACATCGATTGTGCTAGTAAGTCAATTTTGCTTACCACCCCAGAAGGGAGAAGGATCAAGTATGTATCCCGGCATGCGCCAAACAAGACACAAGTAAATTCGTTAACAGGAGTTGTGCAGGAGGAAGTACCAGTGGTAAGGGAAATCCCTGATGTATTTCCAGAGGAGTTGCCAGGCATGCCACTGGATAGAGATATTGAGTTCTTGATTGAGCTATTGCCAGGCACAGTGCCAATATCAAAGAGACCATATAGGATGCCAGCAAAGGATTTGGTGGAAATTAAGAAACGGATTAAGGAGTTACTGGATAAAGGTTACATTCGCCCAAGTTCTTCACCTTGGGGATCACCAGTACTATTAGTAGAGAAGAAGGATGGATCGTTAAGGATGGTTGTTGATTATCGAGGATTGAATGAAGTAACAATCAAGAACAAGTACCCGCTACCAATGATCAATGATCTGTTTGATCGATTGCAAGGAGCTAAAGTGTTTTCCAAGATCGATTTGCAATCAGGGTACCACCAGTTGAAGATTCGAGAACAGGATATTCCGAAGACAGCTTTTACCACCAGGTATGGGCTGTATGAGTATACCGTTATGTCATTTGGTCTGACTAACGCGCCTGCCTATTTTATGAACATGATGAACAAAGTGTTTATGGAGTTTTTGGATAAGTTCGTCGTAGTGTTCATTGATGATATCCTGGTTTACTCAAAGAATGAAGAGGAACATAAGGAGCATTTGCGTTTGGTACTTGGAAAGCTTAGAGAACATCAATTATATGCCAAGTTCAGCAAATGTGAGTTTTGGTTGAAGGAAGTAGGATTCCTCGTACACGTTATATCTGGAGAAGGTATAGCTGTAGATCCCGCTAAGGTTGAAACCGTGACCAAGTGGGAAGCCCCAACTACCATTGGAGAGATCCGGAGTTTTCTTGGACTCGCAGGATACTACTGGAGGTTTATTGGAAATTTTTCAAAGATTTCGAAGCCTATGATGGAGTTGTTGAAGAAAGATACCAAGTTCAAATGGACTGAGCAGTGTGAGGCTAGTTTCCAGGAGTTGAAGAAACGCTTGGTTACCTCACCAGTGTTGATTTTGCCAGATCAGACCAAGGATTATGACGTATATTGCGATGCTTCACGTCGAGGACTTGGAGTAGTGATTATGCAGGAAGGGAGAGTTGTTTCATATGCCTCAAGACAACTGAAGCCCCATGAGTTGAATTACGCTACGCATGATTTGGAGTTAGCTGCCGTAGTGCATGCCTTGAAGACATGGAGACATTTCCCCATCGGAAATCATTGTGAGGTGTACACGGATCATAAGAGTTTGAAGTACATTTTCACACAGAAGGAGTTGAACCTCAGACAAAGGAGATGGTTGGAGCTCATCAAGGATTATGATATGAGATTGCATTATCATCCCGGGAAGGCTAATGTAGTAGCTGATGCATTAAGCCGCAAGAGCCATGTCAATACGTTAATGACGGGAGAAATACCCAAGGAGTTAGCAGAAAATCTTCGTGAACTATGTTTGGAAATAGTTCCGAGAGGCTATGTAGCAATGTTGGAAATTCAGTCAACTTTGATGGACAGAATCAGGAAAGCTCAGAAGACTGACAAGGAGATTGCTTCCATAAAGGAGAAAATGAAAGAAGGAAAAGCTAAAGGATTTCGTGAGGATGAGCACGATACCCTATGGTTTGAAGACCGTGTCTATGTGCCCAATGACCCGGAGATCAGGAAGTTAATTCTGCAAGAGGCCCATGATTCACCCTATTCGATTCACCCAGGGAATACCAAGATGTATCTGGATTTGAAGGATATTTTCTGGTGGACCGGAATGAAGAAAGAAATAGCAGAGTATGTAGCAGTTTGTGATGTATGCCAGAGAGTAAAGGTAGAGCATCAGAAGCCAGCAGGATTATTACAACCATTGCCGATACCCAAATGGAAGTGGGATAAGTTAGGCATGGATTTTATCACGGGATTGCCCAGGACTCGTTCAGGCTATGACTCGATTTGGGTTGTAGTCGATCGATTGACGAAAGTAGCTCATTTCATCCCAGTAAAGACCACATATACCAGTGCTAAGTTGGCAAAAATATACATGACCAGAATAGTATGTCTGCATGGAGTTCCAAGGAGTATCATATCAGATAGAGGAACCCAGTTTACCTCAAAGTTCTGGAAGCAGTTGCACGAAACTTTGGGAACCAGGCTAGAATTCAGTACAGCTTTTCATCCGCAGACAGATGGACAGACCGAGAGAGTCAATCAGATTTTGGAGGATATGCTAAGAGCTTGTGCGCTAGATTATGGATCTAGTCGGGACGATAATTTGCCATATGCAGAGTTCTCTTACAACAACAGTTACCAAACCAGTTTGAAGATGGCCCCTTTCGAAGCTTTGTACGGAAGGAGGTGCAGGACACCGTTGTCGTGGGACGAAGTTGGAGACCGTCAGTTGTTTGGACCTGACTTGATTAAGGAGTCGGAACAGAAAGTGAAGTTGATTCGCGATAGGCTCAAGGTAGCCCAGTCCAGACAGAAGAGTTATGCAGATTCTAAATGCAAGGAGACAGTTTACGAAGTTGGAGACAGAGCTTATCTTCGAGTATCTCCACTTCGGGGAACAAAGCGTTTTGGAGTTAAAGGGAAGTTAGCACCACGATTTGTAGGACCATATCGAATTTTGGAGTGTATGGGAGAAGTGGCCTACAAGTTGAAATTGCCCGAAGGATTGTCAGGAATTCATGATGTGTTCCACGTTTCTCAGTTAAAAAAGTGTCACGCGGAGATGGCTGACATACCATTGAGAGACACAGTGCCTTTGGAAACTATTCAGTTGGATAACGATTTGACCTACGAGGAGAAACCAGTTAAGATCCTCGAGTTTGCCAGCCGAGTTACTCGCAACAAAGTTATCAAGTTTTGCAAGGTTCAGTGGAGCCACCACACGGAGGATGAATCCACCTGGGAACGAGAGGAAGATTTGCTCAAAGACCACCCTCACCTATTTTCTAGCCAACCCGAATCTCGAGGGTGAGATTCATCTTAAGGGGGGGTAGGTTTGTAACATCCCAAATTTTCAATTTGGAATGTTATACATTAGATCATCATGCATATCATATTTTATTTGCTTTGGGTTTTGATCCTAGAAAATTCTAAGCAACTCAAGGACCCACGGAGAGAGTTGGGGATTTCGTTATTTTCATATTTGAGTTTTTTCTCAAATTTTGAGAATAGGATCATTTGATTTTATTTATTTTATCATCAATTATTTCTATTACAAAAATATGAGAGAGGGAATAAAATGACTTTCCCAAAATATAGAAATATTGAGGATTTAATAAAAAAATCAAATAGTTTTATTTCGGAGTTTTTTTGTTGTTTTTATTTGAATTAGGAAAAATGCGCGTTTTTCAAAATTTCATTTAGGGCCCAAATAAATGTTCACTTTGTCGGGCTTGATTTTAGAAGCCCGGGAAAATTTATTTCAGAATTTTTGGAGTCTGTTTAGTATTTCTTTTTATTTTTCTTTCAAGCGAAAAAAAACGCAACCGACTACGGGCCATAACCGGCCAGAACTCTGCCGGCCGGGGGGCTTTATAAGCCGCGCCTCGGGCCCGAGCGAGCCCACCAGCAGCCGCCGCCCGAACCCTAACCCTAGCAGCCCCAGCCCCGCCGCCGCCGATCCGCCGGAGCCGCGCGTCGCCCGAGGTTCGCCGCACCTCGAAATCCGTGCCGTTTTTTTAAAAAAAAAATCCGTTCGTCGTTTTTCTTTTTCGTCGGATTTTTCCGTGGTTATTTTCTGATCGCGATTTCTGATCCGATTTTCGTTTTAGTATAACTTTTCGCTCGTTTATCGGAATCAGGCGATTCAAGCACCTGGAGTTTCGTCTCGAAACCCTCTATCCGAATAATCAACTTAAACAAGTTTTTGCTACTGTAAAATTTGACTTAGGTTCAGATTACTAGAACAAAGTTGTTTTCTTTCGCCGTTTGACTTTCTTTGCTTCGTTCGATTTGATTCTTTTTCCCAACCGGAGTTCTTAAGTTGAACCTTCTGGTTAGATCTCTTATTTGAGTTTTACATGTGCATTAGATGAGTACTTATTGTATGCTTGTTTGTTTGCCTGCGATAGAGTACCCGGAGTGCGCCGCCTGTTACTTCGAATCGTTAGGTTTCACGGATCATCAGCAAGGCAAGTAACACTTTGATCATACCTTTTCTACAACCCAGTTTTTTTTGCATTAGATCAATCTTCACACATTGCATGATTAGGATCTAATTAAACTGTGGGATGGGAAGTAGATGAGGTAGTACCTATTACCTGTTTATTATCAAACCTTTGGGAGTTACTTCTACGTTTGCTTATTATGCCATGCTATGCTAGTAGACGTGGATTGGGTGAGTGAAATCCATGACAGATGTGAGATTGATAATTAATGGTTTATCTAAGGTGGCAACTTAAACACACATCTGGGTGGATTGAGGCACCTGGGTATTCCATGACATGCCTGTTTTCTTTTGGACCGCCACCCAGGCTCAAAGGGATCATGAGATTTTTCAAACTAGAAACTTCCGTGTGCAGCCACAAGCCATTATGGGCTCTGGCATAGTTGATTAAGTCGTGCGAACTCTTACAGGGTAGACTAGCAGATGTAGGGGAAAGTAGGTGTACCAGTCTATCCATCGTAAGGTGCTAGCGCTTCTGAAAGACTGTGTCTCGGTCATCCGTTTCTCAAACACCATGTAGTGCGAGAAATCCAACGGAGGCGATCGAGTCTTGTGGGGAAAAGTGCGCAAACCTCTGCAGAGTGTAAGAAACTAATCATGATTAGCCGTGTCCCCGGTTATGGACATCTTGAGTATCTAGTATCTGGATTATCATGTGAATCTCAACATGTTACTCTAAAATTAATGTTGTTGGGTTAATGATGATGCTTAATTGGGATTGAGAATACTGTCAACCATTCTCAATGTTTAACAACCACCATGATAGTAATTAAATTTATTCCTTTTAAAGTAGGGAAAAATTGGCTTTATGCAAAACTGTAACCATAGAGCTTTCCACCAGCCAAATATGCATATAGTATAGCTGTTGCATTCCATTACTCTCTATGTGTTACCTTGCCAGCATATTCCATGTGCTGACCCATTTTCGGGCTGCAACATTAATGTTGCAGACTTTTCAGACGACGATTAAGGAGTTTTAGGTCGTGGTTCTATACTCAATGATGCCGTTGGAGTTGATGGACTCACTTATCTTCCAAGCCTTTCGCTGTTATTATTATTAGATGGCCTTAAGCCATATTTATTGTAATAAGTTCTCTTTTGAGACACTCGATGTAATAAGTGTGTGATTGCTACTCTGCTATAAATCCTCCGAGTACTGTGTGGTGTCAGCATTACTGATCCAGGGATGACACCGGAGCACAGAGATCAGACTGTTTGAGGTCTGGTCGCTACACATAGCTACACTCGGTTCAACTAAAGTTGGAGAAACTGACACCCGCCAGCCACCTGTGTGCAAAGCACGTCGGTAGAACCAGTATCGCGTAAGCGTAAGCGTAATGTCGGTCCGGGTCACTTCATTCAACAATACCGCCGAACCAAAGTATGACATGTTGGTAAGCAGTATGACTTATATCGCCCACAACTCACTTGTGTTCTACTCGTGCATATGACATCTACGCATAAAACCTGGCTCAGATGCCACTATTGGGGAACGTAGTAATTTCAAAAAAATTCCTACGCACACGCAAGATCATGGTGATGCATAGCAACGAGAGGGGAGAGTGTTGTCCACGTACCCTCGTAGACTGAAAGCAGAAGCGGTAGCACAACGCGGTTGATGTAGTCCTACGTCTTCATGATCCGACCGATCAAGTACCGAACGTATGACACCTCCGAGTTCAGCACACGTTCAGCCCGATGACGTCCCTCGAACTCCGATCCAGTCGAGTATTGAGGGAGAGTTTCGTCAGCACGACAGCGTGGTGACGATGTTGATGTTCTACCGATGCAGGGCTTCGCCTAAGCACCGTTACAGTATTATCGAGGTGGACTATGGTGGAGGGGGGCACCGCACACGGCTAAAAGATCAACTTGATCAATTGTTGTGTCTATGGGGTGCCCCCTGCCCCCGTATATAAAGGAGCAAGGGGGGTGCGGCCGGCCAGGGAGAGGGCGCGCCAGGAGGAGTCCTACTCCCACCGGGAGTAGGACTCCCCCCTTTCCTAGTTGTAATAGGATTCAGGTGGGGGAAAGAGGAGGGAGAGAAGGAAGGGGGGGGAGCCGCCCCCTCTCCTTGTCCTATTCGGACTAGGGGGGAGGGGCACGCGGCCTAGCCCTGGCCGCCTCTCCTCTTCTCCGTAAAGGCCCACTAAGGCCCATTTACCTCCCGGGGGTTCCGGTAACCTCCCGGTACTCCGGTAAAATCCCGATTTCACCCGGAACACTTCCGACATCCAAACATAGGCTTCCAATATATCACTCTTCATGTCTCGAACATTTCGAGACTCCTCGTAATGTCCGTGATCACATCCGGGACTCTGAACAACCTTCGGTGCATCAAACCATATAAACTCATAATATAACCGTCATCGGAACCTTAAGCGTGCGGACCCTACGGGTTCGAGAACTATGTAGACATGACCGAGATACGTCTCTGGTCAATAACCAATAGTGGAACCTGGATGCTCATATTGGCTCCCACATATTCTACGAAGATCTTTATCGGTCAAACCGCATAACAACATATGTTGTTCCCTTTGTCATCGGTATGTTACTTGCCCGAGATTCGATCGTTGGTATCTCAATAACTATTTCAATCTCGTTACCGGCAAGTCTCTTTACTCGTTCCGTAATACATCATCCTGCAACTAACTTATTAGTTGCAATGCTTGCAAGGTTTAAGTGATGTGCATTACCGAGAGGGCCCAGAGATACCTCTCCGACAATCAGAGTGACAAATCCTAATCTCGAAATACGCCAACCCAACAAGTACCTTTGGAGACACCTGTAGAGCACCTTTATAATCACCCAGTTATGTTGTGACGTTTGGTAGCACACAAAGTGTTCCTCCGGTAATCGGGAGTTGCATAATCTCATAGTCATAGGAACATGTATAAGTCACGAAGAAAGCAATAACAGTAAACTAAAACGATCAAGTGCAAGCTAACAGAATGGGTCAAGTCAATCACATCATTCTCCTAATGATGTGATCCCGTTTATCAAACGACAACTCATGTCTATGGTTAGGAAACATAACCATCTTTGATCAACGAGCTAGTCAAGTAGAGGCATACTAGTGACACTCAGTTTGTCTATGTATTCACACATGTATTATGTTTCCGGTTAGTACAATTCTAGCATGAATAATAAACATTTATCATGAAATATGGAAATAAATAATAACTTTATTATTGCCTCTAGGGCATATTCCCTTCAGCGGCCCCATTTAATTGAAGCAAGCCCTCCCCTTGAAGCCTCCGAACGTAGTCATCGGTCCATTCAAAATGTGTGCATTTTTCACAATCTGAAATGAAATCTTGAACCCTAAATCTTAGATCCAATGAAAAAGAATTAGAAGCAAAGAGAAAAAGAAAGGGTCAAAGAAAAATCATGAGATCTAACTTGCCCCTCTGGCTTGCTCTCGCATTTCACAAGCTCGCGCCCAAAGTTGCCATTCTTGTCCTCCCTCGAAGTCAACCTTTTCAGTGACGCGGTGCATGGGCAGTCAGGGCATCGCTCCATGGGCACTGGACCATACTGGGGCCATGAGGGGTGGGAGGCTGAAGTGGAGCTCGACATATCTAGTCGCCAAAGAAGAAGAAGCAGATGAGTGGCTCCCCCGGTCGCCGCACAAGAAGAAGAAGACAGGGGAGGCAATGGTAGGCGAGCACAACCAACGTCTCGCGGATCGCCTCTTACGGATCGCCAAAGGATCCAACGATGTGGAGCCATCCTGGTGATCCAACGGCGCAGAGCCTGCATGCAGCCTGGCCTCAGAATTCCTTCTAGAAGACCATATCTGAGGGCTGTCACTTGACGCCAGGGTATGATCGGACGACTGATGTTCGGAGCTAGGGTTAGGTGAAATCCCGCGGGATTTAGAGGGGTTTTGAGTTGGTCAACGGGGTTATCTAGTGTTTAACTGAGCATAACTAATTTTTAAAAAATCCAAAAAATATGAAACCTTCACGAATCGTCATTTTATAAGACACACTAACAAGGAAAAATACTAAACTTGGTCTACGGTCATTTAAAAAATCCTAGCTGGCACGATCGTGGTTAAATGAGCACCATTAATATTAAAAAAATTGAAAAAATATAAAACATGTGCACAATGTTGTCTTTTGTGACATGTTACCAACAAAATAAATCATAAACTTGTTCTATGGACATTTTCATGAAAAAACCTTCACACATATGAGCTATCACGTACAACATTGCACAGAGTTCAAGGAAAGGAGGTAGGTTTTTTGAAAAATTAAAAAAAATCACCAAAGCTTCATTTCAAAGTGAATAAGAAGGATCTGAACTTAGTTTTCTTTTTTCATATTTTAAACGTGTTTTTAATGGTTTTCTATTAAATCACATTATTTTCAAAAAATATGTAAAAAATTAAGATTAATTCAATAAATAGTGAGACTTTGAATCTGCACTATATAGATTGAATAGGTGTCAATAAAAAATATTTGGCTCATTTAGAGTAGGTCCAAAAAATACTTGATTACAAATGGGGTAGTTTACCCTAGCTTCGGAGCACATTTGGAGCACATTTCCCATGACTATAAGTTTTACCACACAAAAGAGATTGGATTGATCACCTAATGTTTATAATAGTTCAGCAAACATTGCAACATCACACCACAGATCGGAGTTCAAGAGTTGGTTCAAATTCAAATTTTGCCTAATATTTAAATTTATTTTACCTCAAATTTCACATCAAAGTACGAATAGCATTATTAAACCTTACAAGTTTTCACAACCTTAGTACAAATCCTTAAAGTTCAAAGTACAACTTGCATTCCACATCTTTGCCTTGCTCCTTATGTTCCGAGACAGCTTAACAACCTTGCTCCTAGTTTCCCTAGGTGGGATATCCACCTTTTTCTTCTTCCTTTTGATCTTCACTTTGGGTGGTGGCTGTCGAGGTGCTGATGGAGAATTCTCAATGGCCGGTTGACGGGGTTCAAAACCTTCATAAGACATGGCTTCATATTCTTCAAATTCTTTCTCTCTTGGCCTTTTCTCTCCTTTTCCTCTAATTTTCCTAGAGCTAGGCCAAACACAAAAAATATTATAAGCCATCGATAAAAAGAGAAGAAATGCATAAAAAAGGGAAGGTTGTTGCACACATACCAAGCTGCCTGCGGTGCTAATTCGGTCGCTTCATTCTCCTCTGAATTAGCTGCTATCTGCTTTGTTGCTTCATTCTCCTATGTATTAGCTTCAATCTGCTCTAATGCTGCATTATCCTCTGTATTAGCTTCAATTTGCTCTAATGTTGCATTCCCCTCTGCATTTTGTTGGGGATCGTAGTAATAATTCAAAAAAATTCCTACGTGTCACCAAGATCAATCTAGGAGATTTTAGCAACGAGAGAGAGGGAGTGCATCTTCATACCCTTGAAGATCGCTAAGCGGAAGCATTACAAGAACGCGGTTGATGGAGTCGTACTCGCGGCGATTCAAATCGTGGAAGATTCGATCCAAATGCCGAATGGACGACGCCTCCGTGTTCAACACACATAAAGCCCGGGACATCTCCTCCTTCTTGATCCAACAAGGGGAGAGGGGAAGTTGAGGGAGAGCTCCGGCAGCACGACGACATGGTGGTGGAGCTTGCGGTTCTCCGGCAGGGCTTCACCAAGCACTACAAAGGGAGGAGGAGGTGTTGGAGGAGGGAGGGGTTGCGCCATGGAAGGGGTGCGGCAGCCCTCCCACCCCCTATATTTATAGGGTGAAGGGGAGAGGGGGCCTCCCCCCTAGATGCATCTAGAGGGGGGTGGCGGCCAAGGGGGGAGACTTGCCCCCCAAGCAAGGTGGGAGGCATCCTCCTCCCCTAGGGTTTCCAACCCTAGGCGCCTTGGGCCCTTGGGGGGCACACCAGCCCACTAGGGGCTGGTTCCCTCCCATATTCAGCCCATTAAGTCCCCCGGGGCAGGTGGCCCCACCCGGTGGACCCACGGACACCTTTCGGTGGTCCTGGTACAATACCGATAACCCCCGAAACCATTCCAGCCACTGAAACTGGATTGCCCATATATAAATATTCACCTGCGGACCATTCCGGAACTCCTCGTGATATCCAGGATCTCATTCAGGACCCCAAACAACCTTCGGTAACCACATACTATTTCCCATGACAAATCTAGCGTCACCGAACCTTAAGTGTGTAGACCCTACGGGTTCGGGAACCATGTAGACATGATCGAGACATTGATATGTCTCCAACGTATCTAATTTTTGATTGTTCCATGCTATTATATTATCTGTTTTGGACGTTTAATGGTCTTTAATATGCTCTTTTATATTATTTTTGGGACTAACCTATTAACTGGAGGCCCAGTGCCAGTTTCTGTTTTTTTGCCTATTTTAGAGTTTCACAGAAAAGGAATACCAAATGGAATCCAAATGGAATGAAATCTTCGCGATAATCTTTCTTGGACCGTAAGCAAACTAGAAGACTTGGATTTGAAGTCTGGAACGCCACGAGGCGGCCACGAGGCAGGAGGGCGCGCCAGGTGTGGGGTAGGCGCGCCCCCACCCTCGTGGGCCCCTCGTAACTCCACCGACGTACTTCTTCCGCCTATATATACTCTTATACCCTAGGTCAATTGCAGAGGGCCACGAAACCACTTTTCCACCGCCGCAACCTTCGGTACTCATGAGATCCCATCTTGGGGCCTCTTTCGGCGATCTGCCGGAGGGGGAATCGATCATAGAGGGCTTCTACATCAACACCATAGCCTCTCTGATGAAGCGTGAGTAGTTTACCACAGACCTTCGGATCCATAGTTATTAGCTAGATGGCTTCTTCTCTCTCTTTGATTCTCAATACAAAGTTCTCCTCGATGTTCTTGGAGATCTATTCGATGTAATACTCTTTTGTGGTGTGTTTGCCAAGATCTGATGAATTGTGGGTTTATGGACAAGATTATCTATGAATATTATTTGGTTCTTCTCTGAATGCTTATATGAATGATTTGATATCTTTGCAAGTCTCTTCGAATTATTAGTTTAGTTTGGCCTACTAGATTGATCTTCCTTGCAATGGGAGAAGTGCTTAGCTTTGTGTTCAATCTTGCAGTGTCCTTTCCCAGTGACAGTAGGGGCAGCAAGGCACATATTGTATTGTTGCCATCGAGGATAAAAAGATGGGGTTTATATCATATTGTTTCAGTTTATCCCTCTACATCATGTCATCTTGCTTAATGTGTTACTTTGTTCTTATGAACTTAATACTCTAGATGCATGCTGGATAGCAGTCGATGTGTGGAGTAATAGTTGTAGATGCAGAATCGTTTCGATCTACTTGACACGGACGTGATACCTATATTCATGATCATCGCCTTAGATATTCTCATAACTATGCACTTTTCTATCAATTGCTCGGCAGTAATTTGTTCACCCACCGTAATACATGCTATCTTGAGAGAAGCCACTAGTGAAACCTATGGCCCCCGGGTCTCTTTCTTATTATATCGCATCTCTTTTACTATTTTTCAATCTTTACTTTCCAATCTATACAAAAAAATTACCAAAAATATTTATCTTACTATCTTTATCAGATCTCACTTTTGCGAGTGACCGTGAAGGGATTGACAACGCCTTTATCGCGTTGGTTGCAAGGTTCTTGATTGTTTGTGCAGGTACTAGGCGACTTGTGTGTTGTCTCCTACTGGATTGATACCTTGGTTCTCAAAAACTGAGGGAAATACTTACGCTACTTTGCTGCATCACCCTTTCCTCTTCAAGGGAAAACCAACGCATGCTCAAGAGGTAGCAAGAAGGATTTCTGGCGCCGTTGCCGGGGAGATCTACGCCAAGTCAAGACATACCAAGTACCCATCATAAACTCTTTTCCCTCGCATTACATTATTTGCCATTCACCTCTCGTTTTCCTCTCCCCCACTTCTAAAACGATTTTCAAAAACATTTCCCTTTTCTTCGCCCCTCTTCCGTTCGTCTCTTTTCGCTTGCTTCTTGTGTGCTTGTGTGTTGGATTGATTGTTTGTAACGATGGCTCAAGGTAATACTAAATTGTGTGACTTTTCCAATACCAACAACAATCATTTTATTAGCACTCCGATTGCTCCTACTACCGATGTTGAATCTTGTGAAATTAATACCGCTTTGTTGAATCTTGTTATGAAAGATCAATTTTTTGGCCTTCCTAGTGAAGATGCCACTACCCATCTAAACTGATTTGTGTGATATGCAAAAGAAGAAAGATGTGGATACTGATATTGTTAAATTGAAGCTATTTTCATTTTCGCTTAGAGATCATGCTAAAACTTGGTTCTCTTCTTTGCCTAAAAATAGTATTGATTCATGGAATAAGTGCAAAGATGCTTTTATCTCTAAGTGTTTTCCTCCCGCTAAGATCATCTCTCTTAGGAACGATATTATGAATTTTAAGCAACTTGATCATGAGCATGTTACACAAGCTTGGGAGAGGATGAAATTAATGATACGTAATTGCCCTACTCATGGTTTGAACTTGTGGATGATTATACAAATTTTTTATGCCGGACTGAATTTTGCTTCTAGAAATCTTTTAGATTTGGCCGCGGGAGGCACTTCTATGGAAATCACTTTAGGACAAGCTACTAAAATCCTAGACAATATTATGGTTAATTATTCTCAATGACACACCGAAAGATCCACTAGTAAAAAAGTTCATGTGATTGAAGAGCTTAATGTTTTGAGTGGAAAGATCGATGAACTTATGAAGTTGTTTACTAATAAAAGTGTTTCTTCCGATCCTAATGATATGCCTTTGTCCACTTTGATTGAGAATAATAACGAATCTATGGATGTGAATTTTGTTGGTAGGAACAATTTTGGTAACAACGCATATAAAGGAAACTTTAATTCTAGGCCGTTTCCTAGTAATTCCTCTAATAATTATGGTGATTACTACAACAACTCTTATGGAGATTTTAATAAGATACCCTCTGTTGGGGAACATAGTAATTTCAAAAAAAATCCTACGCACACGCAAGATCATGGTGATGCATAGAAACAAGAGGGGAGAGTGTTGTCCACGTACCCTCGTAGACCGAAAGCGGAAGCGTTAGCACAACGCGGTTGATGTAGTCGTATGTCTTCACGATCCGACCGATCAAGTACCGAATGTACGGCACCTCCGAGTTCAACACACGTTCAGCCCGATGACTTCCCTCAAACTCCGATCCAGCCGAGTGTTGAGGGAGAGTTTCGTTAGCACGACGGCGTGGTGATGATGTTGATGTTCTACCGATGCAGGGCTTCGCCTAAGCACCACTACAGTAATATCGAGGTGGACTGTGGTGGAGGGGGGCACCGCACATGGCTAAAAGATCAAACGATCAATTGTTGTGTCTATGGGGTGCTCCCCTGCCCCCGTATATAAAGGAGCAAGGGGGGTGCGGCCGGCCAGGGAGGAGGCGCGCCAGGAGGAGTCCTACTCCCACCGGGAGTAGGACTCCCCCCCTTTCCTAGTTGGATTAGGACTTGGGAGGGGGAAAGAGTGGAGGAGAAGAAGGAAGGGGGCGCCGGCCCCCTCTCCTTGTCCTATTCGGACTGGGGGAGGGAGGGGCGCGCGGCCCAGCCCTAGCCGCCTCTCCTCTCTTCCACCTAGGCCCATTAAGTCCCCGGGGGGGGGGGGGTTCCGGTAACCTCCCGGTACTCCGGTAAAATCCCGATTTCACCCGGAACACTTCCGATATCCAAACATAGGCTTCCAATATATCAATCTTCATGTCTCGACCATTTCGAGACTCCTCGTCATGTCTGTGATCACATCCGGAACTCCGAACAACCTTCGATACATCAAAACATATAAACTCATAATATAACTGTCATCGAAACGTTAAGCGTGCGCACCCTACGGGTTCGAGAACTATGTAGACATGACCGAGACACGTCTCCGGTCAATAACCAATAGAGGAACCTGGATGCTCATATTGGCTCCTACATATTCTACGAAGATCTTTATCGGTCAGACCGCATAACAACATACATTGTTCCCTTTGTCATCGGTATGTTACTTGCCCGAGATTCGATCGTCGGTATCTCAATACCTAGTTCAATCTCGTTACCGGCAAGTCTCTTTACTCGTTCCGTAATACATCATCTCACAACTAACTAATTAGTTGTAATGCTTGCAAGGCTTATGTGATGTGCATTATCGAGAGGGCCCAGAGACACCTCTCCGACAATCGGAGTGACAAATCCTAATCTCGAAATACGCCAACCCAACAAGTACCTTTGGAGACACTTGTAGAGCACCTTTATGATCACCCAGTTACGTTGTGACATTTGGTAGCACACAAAGTGTTCCTCCGGTAAACGGGAGTTGCATAATCTCATAGTCATAGGAACATGCATAAGTCATGAGAAAACAATAGCAACATACTAAACGATCGGGTGCAAAGCTAATGGAATGGGTCATGTCAGTCACATCATTCTCCTAATGATGTGACCCCGTTAATCAAATGACAACTCATGTCCATGGTTAGGAAACATAACCATCTTTGATCAATGAGCTAGTCAAGTAGAGGCATACTAGTGACAACCTGTTTGTCTATGTATTCACACATGTATTATGTTTCCGGTTAATACAATTCTAGCATGAATAATAAACATTTATCATGATATAAGGAAATAAATAATAACTTTATTATTGCCTCTAGGGCATATTTCCTTCAGTCTCCCACTTGCACTAGAGTCAATAATCTAGATTACACAGTAATGATTCTAACACCCATGGAGCCTTGGTGCTGATCATGTTTTGCCCGTGGAAGAGGCTTAGTCAACGGGCCTGCAACATTTAGATCCGTATGTATCTTGCAAATTTCTATGTCTCCCAGCTGGACTAGATCCCGGATGGAATTGAAGTGTCTCTTGATGTGCTTGGTTCTCTTGTGAAATCTGGATTCCTTCGCCAAGGCAATTGCACCAGTATTGTCACAAAATATTTTCATTGGACCCGATGCACTAGGTATGACACCTAGATCGGATATGAACTCCTTCATCCAGACTCCTTCATTTGCTGCTTCCGAAGCAACTATGCATTCCGCTTCACATGTAGATCCCGCCACAACGCTTTGTTTAGAACTGCACCAACTGACAACTCCACCATTCAATGTAAACACGTATCCGGTTTGCGATTTAGAATCGTCCGGATCAGTGTCAAAGCTTGGATCAACGTAACCGTTTACGATGAGCTCTTTGTCACCTCCATAAACGAGAAACATATTCTTAGTCCTTTTCAGGTATTTCAGGATGTTCTTGACCGCTGTCCAGTGATCCACTCCTGGATTACTTTGGTACCTCCCTGCTAGACTTATAGCAAGGCACACATCAAGTCTGGTACACAACATTGCATACATGATAGAGCCTATGGCTGAAGCATAGGGAACATCTTTCATTTTCTCTCTATCTTCTGTAGTGGTCGGGCATTGAGTCTTACTCAACTTCACACCTTGTAACACAGGCAAGAACCCTTTCTTTGCTTCATCCATTTTGAACTTCTTCAAAACTTTGTCAAGGTATGTGCTTTGTGAAAGTCCAATTAAGCGTCTTGATCTATCTCTATAGATCTTGATGCATAATATGTAAGCAGCTTCACCAAGGTCTTTAATTGAAAAACTCTTATTCAAGTATCCCTTTATGCTATCCAGAAATTCTATATCATTTCCAATCAGCAATATGTCATCCACATATAATATCAGAAATGCTACAGAGCTCCCACTCACTTTCTTGTAAATACAGGCTTCTCAAAAGTCTGTATAAAACCAAATGCTTTGATCGCACTATCAAAGTGTTTATTCCAACTCTGAGAGGCTTGCACCAGTCCATAAATGGACCGCTGGAGCTTGCATACTTTGTTAGCTCCCTTTGGATCGACAAAACCTTCTGGTTGCATCATATACAACTCTTCTTCCAGAAATCCATTCAGGAATGCAGTTTTGACACCCATTTGCCAAATTTCATAATCATAAAATGTGGTAATTGCTAACATGATTTGGACAGACTTAAGCATCGCTACGGGTGAGAAAGTCTCATCGTAGTCAATCCCTTGAACTTGTCGAAAACCTTTCGCAACAAGTTGAGCTTTGTAGACAGTAACATTACCATCAGCGTCAGTCTTCCTCTTGAAGATCCATTTATTCTCAATTGCTTGGCGATCATCGGGCAAGTCAACCAAAGTCCATACTTTGTTCTCATACATGGATCCCATCTCAGATTTCATGGCCTCAACCCATTTTGCAGAATCTGGGCTCACCATCGCTTCTTCATAGTTCATAGGTTCAACATGATCTAGTAGCATGACTTCCAGAACAGGATTACCGTACCACTCTAGTGCGGATCTTACTCTGGTTAATCTACGAAGTTCAGTAGTAATTTGATCTAAATTTCCATGATCATCATCATTAACTTCCTCACTAATTGGTGTAGGCGTCACAGAAACCGGTTTTCGTGATGAACTACTTTCCAATAGAGGAGCAGGTATAGTTACCTCATCAAGTTCCACTTTCCTCCCACTCACTTCTTTCGAGAGAAACTCCTTCTCTAGAAAGGATCCATTCTTAGCAACGAATGTCTTGCCTTCGGATCTGTGATAGAAGGTGTACCCAACAGTCTCCTTTGGGTATCCTATGAAGACACATTTCTCCGATTTGGGTTCGAGCTTAACAGGTTGAAGCTTTTTCACATAAGCATCGCAGCCCCAAACTTTCAGAAACGACAACTTTGGTTTCTTGCCAAACCACAGTTCATAAGGCGTCGTCTCAACGGATTTCGATGGTGCTCTATTTAATGTGAATGCGGCCGTCTCTAAAGCATAACCCCAAAATGATAGCGGTAAATCCGTAAGAGACATCATAGATCACACCATATCTAGTAAAGTACGATTATGACGTTCGGACACACCATTACGCTGTGGTGTTCCGGGTGGCATGAGTTGCGAAACTATTCCGCATTGTTTCAAATGTAGACCAAACTCGTAACTCAAATATTCTCCTCCACGATCAGATCGTAGAAACTTTATTTTTCTTGTTACGATGATTTTCAACTTCACTCTGAAATTCTTTGAACTTTTCAAATGTTTCAGACTTATGCTTCATTAAGTAGATATACCCATATCTGCTTAAATCATCTGTGAAGGTGAGAAAATAACGATATCCGCCACGAGCCTCAACATTCATCGGACCACATACATCTGTATGTATGATTTCCAACAAATCTGTTGCTCTCTCCATAGTTCCGGAGAACGGCATTTTAGTCATCTTGCCCATGAGGCATGGTTCGCAAGTACCAAGTGATTCATAATCAAGTGGTTCCAAAAGTCCATCAGTATGGAGTTTCTTCATGCGCTTTACAACGATATGACCTAAACGGCAGTGCCACAAATAAGTTGCACTATCATTATCAACTCTGCATCTTTTGGCTTCAACATTATGAATATGTGTATCACTACTATCGAGATTCATCAAAAATAGACCACTCTTCAAGGGTGCATGACCATAAAAGATATTACTCATATAAATAGAACAACCATTATTCTCCGATATAAATTAATAACCGTCTCGCATCAAACAAGATCCAGATATAATGTTCATGCTCAACGCTGCCACCAAATAACAATTATTTAGGTCTAGTACTAATCCCGAAGGTAGATGTAGAGGTAGCATGCCGACCACGATCACATCGACTTTGGAACCATTTCCCACGCGCATCGTCACCTCGTCCTTAGCCAGTGTTCGCTTAATCCGTAGTCCCTATTTCGATTTGCAAATATTAGCAACAGAACCAGTATCAAATATCCAGGTGCTACTGCGAGCTCTAGTAAGGTACACATCAATGACATGTATATCACATATACCTTTGTTCACCTTGCCATCCTCCTTATCTGCCAAATACTTGGGGCAGTTCTGCTTCCAGTGACCAGTCTGCTTGAAGTAGAAGCACTGAGTTTCAGGCTTAGGTCCAGACTTGGGTTTCTTCTCCTTAGCAGCAACTTGCTCGCTGTTCTTCTTGAAGTTCCCCTTCTTCTTCCCTTTATCCTTTTTCTTGAAACTGGTGGTCTTATTGACCATCAATACTTGATGCTCCTTCTTGATTTCTACCTCCGCTGCCTTTAGCATTGCGAAGAGCTCGGGAATTGTCTTATGCATCCCTTGCATATTATAGTTCATCACGAAGCTCTTGTAGCCTGGTGGCAGTGATTGTAGAACTCTGTCAATGACACTATCAACCGGAAGATTAACTCCCAGCTGACTTAAGTGATTATGGTACCCAGAGATTCTGAGTATATGTTCATTGACAGAACTATTCTCCTCCATCTTGCAGCTGTAGAACTTATTGGAGACTTCATATCTCTCAATCTGGGAATTTGCTTGAAATATTAACTTCAACTCCTGGAACATCTCATATGCTCCATGACGTTCAAAATGTTGTTGAAGTCTCGGTTCTAAGCCGTAAAGCATGGCACATTGAACTATCGAGTAGTCATCAGCTTTGCTCTGCCAGACATTCTTAACGTCGTCAGTTGCATCAACAGCAGGCCTGGCACTCAGCGGTGCTTCCAGGACATAATTCTTCTGAGCTGCAATCAGGATAATCCTCAAGTTACGGACCCAATCCGTGTAATTGCTACCATCATCTTTCAACTTTGCTTTCTCAAGGAACGCATTAAAATTCAACGGAACAACAACACGGGCCATCTATCTACAAGCAAGATACTATCAGGTACTAAGTTCATGATAAATCTAAGTTCAATTAATCATATTACTTAAGAACTCCCACTTAGAAAGACATCCCTCTAATCTTCTAAGTGATCACATGTTCCAAATCAACTAAACCATAATCGACCATCACGTGAAATGGAGTAGTTTTCATTGGTGAACATCACTATGTTGATCATATCTACTATATGATTCACGCTCGACCTTTCGGTCTCAGTGTTCCGAGGCCAGATCTGCATATGCTAGGCTCGTCAAGTTTGAGTATTCTGCGTGTGCAAACTGGCTTGCACCTGTTGTAGATGGACGTAGAGCTTATCACACCCGATCATCATGTGGTGTCTGGGCACGATGAACTTTGGCAACGGTGCATACTCAGGGAGAACACTTTTTATCTTGAAATTTAGTGAGAGATCATCTTATAATGCTACCGTCAATCAAAGCAAGATAAGATGCATAAAAGATAAACATCACATGCAATCAATATAAGTGATATGATATGTCCATCATCATCTTGTGCTTGTGATCTCCATCTCCGAAGCACCGTCATGATCACCGTCGTCACCGGCGCGACACCTTGATCTCCATCGTAGCATCGTTGTCGTCTCGCCAATCTTATGCCTCTACGACTATCGCTACCGCTTAGTGATAAAGTAAAGCATTACACGACGATTGCATTGCATACAATAAAGCGACAACCATATGGCTCCTGCCAGTTGCCGATAACTCGGTTACAAAACATGATCATCTCATACAATAAAATTTAGCATCATGTCTTGACCATATCACATCACAACATGCCCTGCAAAAACAAGTTAGACGTCCTCTACTTTGTTGTTGCAAGTTTTACGTGGATGCTACGGGCTTAGCAAGAACAGTTCTTACCTACGCATCAAAACCACAACGATAGTTTGTCAAGTTGGTGCTGTTTTAACCTTCGCAAGGACCGGGCGTAGCCACACTCGGTTCAACTAAAGTTGGAGAAACTGACACCCGCCAGCCACCTGTGTGCAAAGCACGTCGGTAGAACCAGTCTCGCGTAAGCGTACGCGTAATGTCGGTCCAGGCCGCTTCATCCAACAATACTGCCGAACCAAAGTATGACATGTTGGTAAGCAGTATGACTTATATCGCCCACAACTCACTTGTGTTCTACTCGTGCATATGACATCTACGCATAAAACCTGGCTCGGATGCCACTGTTGGGGAACGTAGTAATTTAAAAAAAATCCTACGCAGACGCAAGATCATGGTGATGCATATCAACGAGAGGGGAGAGTGTTGTCCATGTATCCTCGTAGACCGAAAGCGAAAGCGTTAGCACAACGCGGTTGATGTAGTCGTACGCCTTCACGATCTGACCGATCAAGTACCGAATGTATGGCACCTCCGAGTTCAGCACACGTTCAGCCCGATGACGTCCCTCGAACTCCGATCCAGCCGAGTGTTAAGGGAGAGTTTCGTCAGCACGACGGTGTGGTGACGATGTTGATGTTCTACCGACGCAGGGCTTCGCCTAAGCATCACTACAGTAATATCGAGGTGGACTATGGTGGAGGGGGGCACCGCACACGGCTAAAAGATCAAACGATCAATTGTTGTGTCTATGGGGTGCCCCCTGCCCCGTATATAAAGGAGCAAGGGGGGGTGCGGCCGGCCGGGGAGGAGGCGCGCCAGGAGGAGTCCTACTCCCACCGGGAGTAGGACTCCCCCCTTTCCTAGTTGGATTAGGACTTGGGAGGGGGAAAGAGTGGAGGAGAAGAAGGAAGGGGGCCGCCGCCCCCCTC
>NC_041388.1:114823076-114870638 GCF_002162155.2 Triticum dicoccoides
AATGATGAAGATCTAAAAGTGATTGATGTGACTCCTATTAAATCTTTGTTTTCCAATATGAATCTTGATAAATATGGGACTGGAGATGAGTCAACTTTAGTTAAAAGGCGTCCCAATAATTCGGAGTTTTTAGATCTTGATGCAAAAATTAATAAAAGTGGGATTGAAGAGGTCAAAACTTTACATAGCAATGAACCCACTATTTTGGATTTTAAGGAATTTAATTATGATAATTGATCTTTGATAGATTGTATTTCCTTGTTGTAATCCGTGTTAAATTCTCCTTATGCTTATAATCAAAATAAAGCCTTTACTAAACATATTGTTGATGCTTTAATGCAATCCTATGAAGAAAAGCTTGAACTAGAAGTTTCTATCCCTAGAAAACTTTATGATGAGTGGGAACCTACAATTAAAATTAAGATTAAAGATTATGAATGCTATGCTTTGTGTGATTTGGGCTCTAGTGTTTCCACGATTCCAAAAATTTTGTGTGATGTGCTAGGTTTCCGTGAACTTGATGATTGCTCTTTAAATTTGCATCTTGCGGATTCCACGATTAAGAAACCTATGGGAAGTATTAATGATGTTCTTATTGTTGCAAATAGGAGTTATGTGCCCATATATTTCATTGTTATTGATATAGATTGCAATCCTACATGTCCTATTATTCTTGGTAGACCATTCCTTAGAACGATTGGTGTAATTATTGACATGAAAGAAGGAAATATTTGATTCCAATTTCCGTTGAGGAAAGGAATGTAGAACTTTCCTAGGAATAAAATTTAATTGCCTTATGAATATATTATGAGAGCCACTTATGGATTGCATACCAAAGATGACAATATCTAGATATATTCTTGTTTTTATGCCTAGCTAGGGGCGTCAAACGATAGCGCTTGTTGGGAGGCAACCCAATTTTATTTTTGTTCTTTACTTTTTGTTCCTGTTTAGTAATAAATAATCCATCTAGTTTCTATTATGATTGTGTTTTTTATGTTTTAATTAGTGTTTGTGCCAATTAAAGCCTTTAGGATCTTCTTGGGTGATTGTTGTTTGATCTTGCTGATAAAAACAGAAAGTATGCGCTCATGAAAATATTTTTCATTTTTTACCAAAGAGCGATAAGATACCAATTCTAACTATAGTAGATAAATATACCTTTTATCCCGGTCTTCCTAATTTTTCAGATTTTTTTGAGTTACAGAAGTATTCGAAACCTCCAGATTGCTACAGACTGTTCTGTTTTTGATAGATTCTATTTTTCGTGTGTTGTTTGCTTATTTTGATGCATCTATGGCTAGTATCGGGGGGTATGAACCATAGAGAAGTTGAAATACAGTAGGTTTAACACCAATATAAATAAATAATGAGTTCATTACAGTACCTTAAAGTGGTGGTTTATTTTCTTATACTAACGGAGCTCATGCGATTTTCTATTGAAGTTTTGTGTTGTGAAGTTTTCAAGTTTTTGGGTAAAGATTTGATGGATTTTGGAATAAGGAGTGGGAAGAGCCTAAGATTGGGGATGCCCAAGGCACCCCAAGGTAAAATTCAAGGAAAACCAAAAGCCTAAGCTTGGGGATGCCCCGGAAGGCATCCCCTCTTTCATCTTCGTCTATCGGTAACTTTACTTGAGGCTATATTTTTATTCACCACATGATATGTGTTTTGCTTGGAGCGTCTTGTATGATTTGAGTCTTTGCTTTTTAGTTTACCACAATCATCCTTGCTGTACACACCTTTTGGGAGAGACACGCATGAATCGGAATTTCTTAGAATACTCTATGTGCTTCACTTATATCTTTTGAGCTAGATAATTTTGTGTTGGAAATATGCCCTAGAGGCAATAATAAAAGGATTATTATTATATTTCCTTGTTCATGATAATTGTCTTTGTTCATGCTATAATTGTGTTATCCGGAAATAGTAATACATGTGTGAATTATAGACACCAACATGTCCCTAGTAAGCCTCTAGTTGACTAGCTCGTTGATCAACAGATGGTCATGGTTTCCTGACTATGGACATTGGATGTCATTGATAACGAGATCACATCATTAGGAGAATGATGTGATGGACAAGACCCAATCCTAAACATAGCACAAGATCGTATAGTTCGTTTGCTAGAGTTTTCCAATGTCAAATATCTTTTCCTTAGACCATGAGATCGTGTAACTCCCGGATACCGTAGGAGTGCTTTGGGTGTACCAAACGTCACAACGTAACTGGGTGACTATAAAGGTATACTACGGGTATCTCCGAAAGTGTCTGTTGGGTTGACACGGATCAAGACTGGGATTTGTCACTCCGTATGACGGAGAGGTATCACTGGGCCCACTCGGTAATGCATCATCATAATGAGCTCAAAGTGACCAAGTGTCTGGTCACGGGATCATGCATTACGGTACGAGTAAAGTGACTTGCCGGTAACGAGATTGAACGAGGTATTGGGATACCGACGATCGAATCTCGGGCAAGTAACATATCGATTGACGAAGGGAATTGTATACAGGGTTGCTTGAATCCTCGACATCGTGGTTCATCCGATGAGATCATCGAGGAGCATGTGGGAGCCAACATGGGTATCCAGATCCCGCTGTTGGTTATTGACCGGAGAGCGATCTCGGTCATGTCTACATGTCTCCCGAACCCGTAGGGTCTACACACTTAAGGTTCGGTGACGCTAGGGTTGTAGGGATATGTATATGCAGTAACCCGAATGTTGTTTGGAGTCCTGGATGAGATCCCGGACGTCACGAGGAGTTCCGGAATGGTCTGGAGGTAAAGAATTATATATAGGAAGTGCTATTTTGGGCATCGGGACAAGTTTCGGGGTCACCGGTATTGTACCGGGACCACCGGAAGGGTCCCGGGGGTCCACCGGGTGGGGCCACCTGCCCCGGGGGGCCCCATGGGCTGTAGGGGGTGCGCCTTGGCCTATATGGGCCAAGGGCACCAGCCCCAAGAGGCCCATGCGCCTAGGGTTCAAGAAGGGAAGAGTCCCAAAGGGGGAAGGCACCTCCGAGGTGCCTTGGGGAGGAGGGATTCCTCCCTTGGCCGCCGCCCCCTAGGAGATTGGATCTCCTAGGGCCGGCGCCCCCCCTAGGCCCCCCTATATATAGTGGGGAGGTGGAGGACTTCTCACCCCACGCCTTTGGTGCCTCCCTCTCCCTCTCCAACACATCCTCCTCCTCCATAGTGCTTAGCGAAGCCCTGCCGGAGTACTGCAGCTCCATCACCACCACGCCGTCGTGCTGCTGCTGGAGCCATCTCCCTCAACCTCTCCTTCCCCCTTGCTGGATCAAGAAGAAGGAGACGTTACGCTGGCCGTACGTGTGTTGAAAGTGGAGGTGCCGTCCGTTCGGCGCTAGGATCTCCGGTGATTTGGATCACGTCGAGTACGCCTTCCTCATCCCCGTTCTTTGAACGCTTCCGCACGTGATCTACAAAGGTATGTAGATGCAATCCAATCACTCATTGCTAGATGAACTCCTAGATGGATCTTGGTGAAAGCGTAGGAATTTTTTTGTTTTCTACTACGTTCCCCAACAGTGGCATCATGAGCTAGGTCTATGCGTAGTTCTCTTGCACGAGTAGAACACAATTTGTTGTGGGCGTTGATGTTGTCAACTTTCTTGCTGCTACTAGTCTTATCTTGCTTCAACGGTATTGTGGGATGAAGCGGCCTGGACCAACCTTACACGTACGCTTACGTGAGACCGGTTCCACCGACTAACATGCGCAAGTTGCATAAGGTGGCCGGCGGGTGTCTGTCTCTCCCACTTTAGTTCGAGCGGATTCGATGAAAAGGGTCCTTATGAAGGGTAAATAGAAGTTGACAAATCACGTTGTGGCTTTCATGTAGGTAATAAAACGTTCTTGCTAGAACCCTGTTTCAGCCACGTAAAACTTGCAAACAACAATTAGAGGACGTCTAACTTGTTTTTGCAGCAAGTGCTTTGTGATATGATATGGCCAAAGTTGTGATGAATGATGAATGATATATATGATATGTTCATGCTATTGTAATAGGAATCACGACTTGCATGTCGATGAGTATGACAACCGGCAGGAGCCATAGGAGTTGTCTTTATTTTTTGTATGACCTGCGTGTCATTGAGAAACGCCATGTAAATTACTTTACTTTATTGCTAAACGCGTTAGCCATAGTAGTAGAAGTAATAGTTGGCGAGCAACTTCATGGAGACACGATGATGGAGATCATGATGATGGAGATCATGGTGTCATGCCGGTGACAAGATGATCATGGAGCCCCAAGATGGAGATCAAAGGAGCTATGTGATATTGGCCATATCATGTCACTATTATTATTTGATTGCATGTGATGTTTATCATGTTTTTGCATCTTGTTTGCTTAGAATGATGGTAGTAAATAAGATGATCCCTCATAATAATTTCAAGAAAGTGTTCCCCCTAACCGTGCACCGTTGCGACAGTTCGTTGTTTTGAAGCACCACGTGATGATCGGGTGTTAGATTCCAACGTTCACATACAACGGGTGTAAGACAGATTTACACATGCAAACACTTAGGTTGACTTTTCTAGCCTAGCATGTACAGACATGGCCTCGGAACACAGAAGACCGAAAGGTCGAGCATGAGTCGTATAGAAGATACGATCAACATGAAGATGTTCACCGATGTTGACTAGTCCGTCTCACGTGATGATCGGACACGGCCTAGTTAACCCGGATCATGTTATACTTAGATTACAGGAGCGATGTTTATCTAAGTGGGAGTTCATTGAATAATTTGATTAGATGAACTTAATTATCATGAACTTAGTCTAAATTTTTTACAATATGTCTTGTAGATCAAATGGCCAACGTAGTCCTCAACTTCAACGCGTTCCTAGAGAAAACCAAGCTGAAAGACGATGGCAGCAACTACACGGACTGGGTCCGGAACCTGAGGATCATCCTCATAGCTGCCAAGAAAGATTATGTCCTACAAGCACCGCTGGGTGACGCACCTGTTCTCCCTGCAGAACAAGATGTTATGAACGCTTGGCAGGCACGTACCGATGACTACTCCCTCGTTCAGTGCGGCATGCTTTACAGCTTAGAGCCGGGGCTCCAAAAGCGTTTTGAGAGACACGGAGCATATGAGATGTTCGAAGAGCTGAAAATGGTTTTCCAAGCTCATGCCCGGGTCGAGAGATATCAAGTCTCTGGCAAGTTCTTCAACTATAAGATGGAGGAAAACAATTCTGTCAGTGAGCACATACTCACTATGTCTGGGTTGCATAACCGCTTGACTCAGCTGGGAGTTAATCTCCCAGATGACGCGGTCATTGACAGAATCCTTCAGTCGCTTCCACTGAGCTACAAGAGCTTTGTGATGAACTTCAATATGCAGGGGATGGAAAAGACCATTCCTAAAGTATTTGCAATGCTGAAATCAGCAGAGGTAGAAGTCAAAAAGGAACATCAAGTGTTGATGGTGAATAAAACCACTAAGTTCAAGAAGGGCAAGGGTAAGAAAGCCTTCAAGAAGGACGGCAAGGGAGTTGCCGCGCCCGGCAAGCAAGCTGCCGGGAAGAAGCCAAAGAATGGACCCAAGCCCGAGACTGAGTGCTTTTATTGCAAGGAAAGTGGTCACTGGAAGTGGAACTGCCCCAAGTACTTAGCAGACAAGAAGGCCGGCAAAACGAAAGGTATATGTGATATACATGTAATTGATGTGTACCTTACCAGTACTCGTAGTAGCTCCTGGGTATTTGATACCGGTGCGGTTACTCACATTTGTAACTCAAAACAGGAGCTGCGGAATAAGTGGAGACTGGCAAAGGACGAGGTGACGATGCGCGTCGGGAATGGTTCCAAGGTCAATGTGATCGCCGTCGGCACGCTACCTCTACAGTTATCTTCGGGATTAGTTTTAAACCTTAATAATTGTTATTTAGTGCCAGCTTTGAGCATGAACATTGTATCAGGATCTCGTTTAATTCGAGATGGCTATTCATTTAAATCCGAGAATAATGGTTGTTCTATTTATATGAGAGATATGTTTTATGGTCATGCTCCGATGGTGAATGGTTTATTTCTAATGAATCTCGAGCGTAATGCTACACATGTTCATAGTGTGAGTACCAAAAGATGTAAGATTGATAATGATAGTCCCACATACTTGTGGCACTGCCGCCTTGGTCACATAGGTGTCAAACGCATGAAGAAGCTCCATGCTGATGGACTTTTAGAGTCTCTTGATTACGAATCATTTGACACGTGCAAACCATGCCTCATGGGTAAAATGACCAAGACTCCGTTCTCAGGAACAATGGAGCGAGCAACCAACTTATTGGAAATCATACATACTGATGTGTGCGGTCCAATGAGTGTTGAGGCTTGCGGTGGCTATCATTATGTTCTCACCCTCACTGATGACTTGAGTAGATATGGGTATGTCTACTTAATGAAACACAAGTCTGAGACCTTTGAAAAGTTCAAGGAATTTCAGAGTGAGGTTGAGAATCAACGTGACAGGAAAATCAAGTTCCTGCGATCAGATCGTGGAGGAGAATACTTGAGTCACGAGTTTGGCACACACTTAAGAAAATGTGGAATAGTTTCACAACTCACGCCGCCTGGAACACCTCAGCGTAATGGTGTGTCCGAACGTCGTAATCGCACTCTATTAGATATGGTGCGATCTATGATGTCTCTTACCGATTTACCGCTATCTTTTTGGGGCTATGCTTTAGAGACTGCCGCATTCACTTTAAATAGGGCTCCGTCGAAATCCGTTGAGACGACACCGTATGAATTATGGTTTGGGAAGAAACCTAAGCTGTCGTTTCTAAAAGTTTGGGGATGCGATGCTTATGTCAAGAAACTTCAACCTGAAAAGCTCGAATCCAAGTCGGAAAAATGCGTCTTCATAGGATACCCTAAAGAAACTATTGGGTATACCTTCTACCTCAGATCCGAAGGCAAGATCTTTGTTGCCAAGAATGGATCCTTTCTAGAGAAGGAGTTTCTCTAGAAAGAAGTAAGTGGGAGGAAAGTAGAACTTGATGAAGTATTACCTCTTGAACCAGAAAATGGCGCAGCTCAAGAAAATGTTCCTGAGGTGCCTGCACCGACTAGAGAGGAAGTTAATGATGATGATCAAGATACTTCTGATCATGCTCCTACCAAAATTCGAAGGTCCACAAGGACACGTTCCGCACCAGAGTGGTACGGCAACCCTGTCTTGGAAATCATGTTGTTAGACAACGGTGAACCTTCGAACTATGAAGAAGCGATGGCGGGCCCAGATTCCGACAAATGGCTAGAAGCCATGAAATGCGAGATAGGATCCATGTATGAAAACGAAGTATGGACTTCGACTGACTTGCCCGTTGAGCGGCGAGCCATAGAAAATAAATGGATCTTTAAGAAGAAGACAGACGCGGATGGTAATGTGACCATCTATAAAGCTCGGCTTGTCGCTAAGGGTTATCGACAAGTTCAAGGGGTTGACTACGATGAGACTTTCTCACCGGTAGCGAAGCTAAAGTCCGTCCGAATCATGTTTGCAATTGCCGCATTCTATGATTATGAAATATGGCAAATGGACGTCAAAACGGCATTCCTTAATGGTTTCCTTAAGGAAGAATTGTATATGATGTAGCCGGAAGGTTTTGTCGATCCTAAGAATGCTGACAAGGTGTGCAAGCTCCAGCGCTTGATTTATGGGCTGGTGCAAGCATCTCGAAGTTGGAACATTCGCTTTGATGAGATGATCAAAGCGTTTGGGTTTACACAGACTTATGGAGAAGCCTGTGTTTACAAGAAAGTGAGTGGGAGCTCTGTAGCATTTCTCATATTATATGTAGATGACATACTTTTGATGGGAAATGATATAGAACTCTTGGACAGCATTAAGGCCTACTTGAATAAGAGTTTCTCAATAAAGGACCTTGGAGAAGCTGCTTATATATTAGGCATCAAGATCTATAGAGACAGATCAAGACGCCTCATAGGTCTTTCACAAAGCACATACCTTGATAAGATATTGAAGAAGTTCAATATGGATCAGTCTAAGAAGGGGTTCTTGCCTGTGTTGCAAGGTGTGAAATTGAGCTCAGCTCAATGTCCGACCACGACAGAAGATATAGAAGAGATGAGTGTCATCCCCTATGCCTCAGCCATAGGTTCTATTATGTATGCCATGCTGTGTACCAGACCTGATGTAAACCTTGCCATAAGTTTGGTAGGTAGGTACCAAAGTAATCCCGGCAAGGAACACTGGACAGCGGTCAAGAATATCCTGAAGTACCTGAAAAGGACTAAGGAAATGTTTCTCGTTTATGGAGGTGACGAAGAGCTCGTCGTAAAAGGTTACGTCGACGCTAGCTTCAACACAGATCTGGATGACTCCAAGTCACAAACCGGATATGTGTATATTTTGAATGGTGGGGCAGTAAGCTGGTGCAGTTGCAAGCAGAGCGTCGTGGCGGGATCTACATGTGAAGCGGAGTACATGGCAGCCTCGGAGGCAGAGCATGAAGCAATTTGGGTGAAGGAGTTCATCACCGACCTAGGAGTCATACCCAATGCGTCGGGGCCGATCAAGCTCTTCTGTGACAACACTGGAGCTATTGCTCTTGCCAAGGAGCCCAGGTTTCACAAGAAGACAAGGCACATCAAGCGTCGCTTCAACTCCATTTGTGAAAATGTTCAAGATGGAGACATAGATATTTGTAAAGTACATACAGACCTGAATGTAGCAGATCCGTTGACTAAACCTCTCCCTAGAGCAAAACATGATCAACACCAGAATTCCATGGGTGTTCGATTCATCACAATGTAACTAGATTATTGACTCTAGTGCAAGTGGGAGACTGTTGGAAATATGCCCTAGAGGCAATAATAAAAGGATTATTATTATATTTCCTTGTTCATGATAATTGTCTTTGTTCATGCTATAATTGTGTTATCCGGAAATCGTAATACATGTGTGAATTATAGACACCAACATGTCCCTAGTAAGCCTCTAGTTGACTAGCTCGTTGATCAATAGATGGTCATGGTTTCCTGACTATGGGCATTGGATGTCATTGATAACGAGATCACATCATTAGGAGAATGATGTGATGGACAAGACCCAATCCTAAACATAGCACAAGATCGTATAGTTCGTTTGCTAGAGTTTTCCAATGTCAAGTATCTTTTCCTTAGACCATGAGATAGTGTAACTCCCGGATACCGTAGGAGTGCTTTGGGTGTACCAAACGTCACAACGTAACTGGGTGACTATAAAGGTATACTACGGGTATCTCCGAAAGTGTCTGTTGGGTTGACACGGATCAAGACTGGGATTTGTCACTCCGTATGACGGAGAGGTATCACTGGGCCCACTCGGTAATGCATCATCATAATGAGCTCAAAGTGACCAAGTGTCTAGTCACGGGATCATGCATTACGGTATGAGTAAAGTGACTTGCCGGTAACGAGATTGAACGAGGTATTGGGATACCGACGATCGAATCTCGGGCAAGTAACATATCGATTGACGAAGGGAATTGTATACGGGGTTGCTTGAATCCTCGACATCGTGGTTCATCCGATGAGATCATCGAGGAGCATGTGGGAGCCAACATGGGTATCCAGATCCCGCTGTTGGTTATTGACCGGAGAGCAATCTCGGTCATGTCTACATGTCTCCCGAACCCGTAGGGTCTACACACTTAAGGTTCGGTGACGCTAGGGTTGTAGGGATATGTATATGCAGTAACCCGAATGTTGTTCGGAGTCCCGGATGAGATCCCGGACGTCACGAGGAGTTCCGGAATGGTCCGGAGGTAAAGAATTATATATAGGAAGTGCTATTTCGGGCATCGGGACAAGTTTCGGGGTCACCGGTATTGTACCGGGACCACCGGAAGGGTCCCGGGGGTCCACCGGGTGGGGCCACCTGCCCCGGGGGGCCCCATGGGCTGTAGGGGGTGCGCCTTGGCCTATATGGGCCAAGGGCACCAGCCCCAAGAGGCCCATGCGCCTAGGGTTCAAGAAGGGAAGAGTCCCAAAGGGGGAAGGCACCTCCGAGGTGCCTTGGGGAGGAGGGATTCCTCCCTTGGCCGCCCCCCCCTAGGAGATTGGATCTCCTAGGGCCGGCGCCCCCCCTAGGCCCCCCTATATATAGTGGGGAGGTGGAGGACTTCTCACCCCACGCCTTTGGTGCCTCCCTCTCCCTCTCCAACACATCCTCCTCCTCCATAGTGCTTAGCGAAGCCCTGCCGGAGTACTGCAGCTCCATCACCACCACGCCGTCGTGCTGCTGCTGGAGCCATCTCCCTCAACCTCTCCTTCCCCCTTGCTGGATCAAGAAGAAGGAGACGTTATGCTGGCCGTACGTGTGTTGAACGCGGAGGTGCCGTCCGTTCGGCGCTAGGATCTCCGGTGATTTGGATCACGTCGAGTACGCCTTCCTCATCCTCGTTCTTTGAACGCTTCCGCGCGTGATCTACAAAGGTATGTAGATGCAATCCGATCACTCGTTGCTAGATGAACTCCTAGATGGATCTTGGTGAAACCATAGGAAATTTTTTGTTTTCTGCTACGTTCCCCAACATTTTGCTCTAGTGCTTCACTTATAACTTTTTAGAGCATGGTGGTGGTTTTATTTTATAGAAATTATTGATCTCTCATGCTTCACTTATATTATTTTGAGAGACTTTTAGAACATCATGATAATTTGCTTTGGCTATAAAACTAGTCCTAATATGTTGGGCATCCAAGATGGGTATAATAAAAACTTTCATATAAAGTGCATTGAATACTATGGGAAGTTTGATTCCTTATGATTGTTTTGAGATATGAAGATGGTGATATTAGAGTCATGCTAGTTGAGTAGTTTTGAATTTGAGAAATACTTGTGTTGAGGTTTGCAAGTCCCGTAGCATGCACGTATGGTAACCGTTGTGTAACAAATTTGAAGCATGATGTGTTTCTTTGATTGCCTTCCTTATGAGTGGTGGTCGGGGACGAGCGATGGTATTTTCCTACCAATCTATCCCCCTAGGAGCATGCGCGTAGTGCTTGGTTTTGATGACTTGTAGATTTTTGCAATAAGTACGTGAGTTCTTTATGACTAATGTTGAGTCCATGGATTATACGCACTCTCACCCTTCCACCATTGCTAGCCTCTCTAGTACCGCACAACTTTTGTCGGTACAACAAACCCACCATTTACCTTCCTCAAAACAGCCACCATACCTACCTATTATGGCATTTCATAGCCATTCCGAGATATATTGCCATGCAACTTTCCACCATTCCGTTTATTATGACATGCTTCATCATTGTCATATTGCTTTGCATGATCATGTAGTTGACATCGTATTTGTGGCAAAGCCACCATTCATAATATTTTCATACATGTCACTCTTGATTCATTGCACATCCCGGTACACCGCCAGAGGCATTCATATAGAGTCATATTTTGTTCTAAGTATCGAGTTGTAATCCTTGAGTTGTAAATAAATAGAAGTGTGATGACCTTCATTATTAAAGCATTGTCCTATGTGAGAAAAAAAAGAGAAAGACCAAATAAAAAAAGATGGCCCCAAAAAAATGACAGAAAAAGAGAGAAGGGACAATGGTACTATCATTTTTCCACACTTGTACTTCAAAGTAGCACCATGATCTTCATGATAGAGAGTCTCTTATTTTGTCATTTTCATATACTAGTAGGAATTTTCGTTATAGAACTTGGCTTGTATGTTCCAACAATGGGCTTCCTAAAAATGCCATAGGTCTTCGTGAGCAAGCAAGTTGGATGCACACCCACTTAGTTTCTTTTGTTGAGCTTTCATGCATTTATAACTCTAGTGCATCCGTTGCATGACAATCCCCACTCACTCACATTGATATCTATTGATGGGCATCTCCATAGCCCATTAATACGCCTAGTTGATGTGCATCTTCCTCCTTTTTGTCTTCTCCACAACCAGCATTCTATTCCACCTATAGTGCTATGTCCATGGCTCACGCTCATGTATTGCGTGAAAGTTGAAAAAGTTTGAAAATACAAAGTATGAAACAATTGCTTGGCTTGTCATCGGGGTTCTGCATGATTTGAATACTTTGTGCGACGAAGATGGAGCATAGCCAAACTATATGATTTTGTAGGGATGGACTTTCTTTAGCCATGTTATTTTGAGAAGACATGTTTACTTTGTTAGTATGCTTGAAGTATTATTATTTTTATGTCAATATCAAACTTTTGTCTTGAATCTTTCGGATCTGAACATTCATGCCACAATAAATAAAATTATATTGATAATTATGTTAGGTAGCATTACACAACAAAAATTCTGTTTTTATCATTTACCTACTCGAGGACGAGCACGAATTAAGCTTGGGGATGCTTGATACGTTTCCAACGTATCTATAATTTTTGATTGTTCCATGCTATTATATTATCTGTTTTGGATGTTTAATGGGCTTTAATATGCTCTTTTATATTATTTTTGGGACTAACCTATTAAGCGGAGGCCCAGTGCCAGTTTCTGCTTTTTTTCTATTTTAGAGTTTCGCAGAAAAGGAATACCAAACGGAATCCAAATGGAATGAAACCTTCGCGATAATCTTTCTTGGACCGAAAGCAAACTAGAAGACTTGGAGTTGAAGTCTGGAACGCCACGAGGTGGGAGGGCGCGCCCAGGGGGGTAGGCGCGCCCCCACCCTCGTGGGCCCCTCGTAGCTCCACCGACGTACTTCTTCCGCCTATATATACTCTTATACTCTAGATCGATCACACAGGGCCACGAAACCACTTTTCCTCTGCCGCAACCTTCTGTACCCGTGAGATCCCATCTTGGGACCTCTTCCGGCAATCTGCCAGAGGGGGAATCGATCACGGAGGGCTTCTACATCAACACCATAGCCTCTTCGATGAAGCGTGAGTAGTTTACCACAGACCTTCGGGTCCATAGTTATTAGCTAGATGGCTTCTTCTCTCTCTTTGATTCTCAATACAAAGTTCTCCTCGATGTTCTTGGAGATCTATTCGATGTAATAATCTTTTGCGGTGTGTTTGCCGAGATCCGATGAATTGTGGGTTTATGAACAAGATTATCTATGAATATCATTTGGTTCTTCTCTGAATTCTTATATGCATGATTTGATCTCTTTGCATGTCTCTTCGAATTATCAGTTTAGTTTGGCCTACTAGATTGATCTTTCTTGCAATGGGAGAAGTGCTTAGCTTTGGGCTCAATCTTGCGGTGTCCTTTTCCAGTGACACTCGGGGCAGCAAGGCACGTATTGTATTGTTGCCATCGAGGATAAAAAGATGGGGTTTATATCATATTGTTTGAGTTTATCCCTCTACATCATGTCATCTTGCTTTAATGCGTTACTCTGTTCTTATGAACTTAATACTCTAGATGCATGCTGGGTAGCGGTCGATGTGTGGAGTAATAGTAGTAGATGCAGAATCGTTTCGATCTACTTGACACGGACGTGATGCCTATATTCATGATTATTGCCTTAGATATTCTCATAACTATGCACTTTTCTATCAATTGCTCGGCAGTAATTTGTTCACCCACAGTAATACATGCTATCTTGAGAGAAGCCACTAGTGAAACCTATGCCCCCCGGGTCTCTTTCTTATTATATTGAATCTCTTTTATTTACATCGCATCTTGTTTACTATTTTGCAATCTTTACTTTCCAATCTATACAACAAAAATACCAAAACTGTTTATCTTACTATCTTTATCAGATCTCACTTTTGCGAGTGACTATGAAGGGATTGACAACCCCTTTATCGCGTTGGTTGCAAGGTTCTTGATTGTTTGTGCAGGTACTAGGTGACTTGTGCGTTGTCTCCTACTGGATTGATACCTTGGTTCTCAAAAACTAAGGGAAACATTTACGCTACTTTGTTGCATCACCCTTTCCTCTTCAAGGGAAAACCAACGCATGCTCAAGAGGTAGCAGACATCTCTCCGGCCAATAACCAACAACAGGATCTGGATACCCATGTTGGCTCCCACATGTTCCACGATGATCTCATCGGATGAACCACGATGTCGGGGATTCAACCAATCCCGTATGCAATTCCCTTTGTTCATCGGTATGTTACTTGCTCGAGATTCGATCGTTGGTATCCCATACCTCATTCAATCTCGTTACCGGCAAGTCTCTTTACTCGTTCCGTAACGCATGATCCCGTGGCTAACTCCTTAGTCACATTGAGCTCGTTATGATGATGCATTAACGAGTGGGCCGAGAGATACCTCTCCGTCATACGGAGTGACACATCCCAGTCTTGATTCGTGCCAACCCAACAGACACTTTTGGAGATACTTGTAGTGCACCTTTATAGCCACCTAGTTACATTGTGACGTTTGGTACACCCAAAGCATTCCTACGATATCCGGGAGTTGCACAATCTCATGGTCTAAGGAAATGATACTTGACATTAGAAAAGCTTTAGCAAACGAACTGCACAATCTTGTGCTATGCTTAGGATTGGGTCTTGTCCATCACATCGTTCTCCTAATGATGTGATCCCGTTATCAACGATATCCAATGTCCATGGTCAGGAAACCATGACCATCTATTGATCAATGAGCTAGTCAACTAGAGGCTTACTAGGGACATATTACGATCTATGTATTCACACATGTATTACGGTTTCCGGTTAATACAATTATAGCATGAACAATAGACAATTATCATGAACAAGGAAATATAATAATAACCACTTTATTATTGCCTCTAGGGCATATTTCCAACAGTCTCCCACTTGCACTAGAGTCAATAATCTAGTTACATTGTGATGAATCGAACACCCATAGAGTTCTGGTGTTGATCATGTTTTGCTTGTGGAAGAGGTTTAGTCAATGGATCCGCGACATTCAGATCCGCATGCGCTTTACAAATATCTATGTCTCCATCTTGAATATATTCACGAATGGAGTTGAAGCGACGCTTGATATGCTTGGTCTTCTTGTGAAACCTAGGCTCCTTGGCAAGGGCAATAGCTCCAGTGTTGTCATAGAAGAGAGTCATCGGGCCCGACGCATTGGGAATTACTCCTAGTGAAGGAAATATGCCCTAGAGGAAATAATAAAGTTATTATTTATTTCCTTATTTCATGATAAATGTTTATTATTCATGCTAGAATTGTATTAACCGGAAACATAATACATGCGTGAATACATAGACAAACAGATTGTCACTAGTATGCCTCTACTTGACTAGCTCGTTGAATCAATGATGGTTATGTTTCCTAACCATAGACATGAGTTGTCATTTGTTTAACGAGATCACATCATTAGAAAATGATGTGATTGACATGACCTATTCAGTTAGCTTAGCACTTGATCGTTTAGTTTACTGCTATTGCTTTCTTCATGACTTATACATGTTCCTATGACTATGAGATTATGCAACTCTTGATTACTGGAGGAACACTTTGTGTGCTACCAAATGTCACAACGTAACTGGGTGATTATAAAGGTGCTCTACAGGTGTCTCCAATGGTACTTGTTGAGTTGGCATAGATCGAGACTAGGATTTGTCCTGATCATCGGAGAGATATCTCTGGCCCTCTCGGTAATGCACATCACTATAAGCCTTGCAAGCAATGCAACTAATGAGTTAGTTGCGGGATGATGCATTACATGACGAGTAAAGAGACTTGCCAGTAACGAGATTGAGCTAGGTATGGAGATACCAACGATCGAATCTCGGGCAAGTAACATACCGATGACAAAGGGAACAACATATATTGTTATGCGGTTTGACCGATAAAGATCTTCGTAGAATATGTAGGAACCAATATGAGCATCCAGGTTCCGCTATTGGTTATTGACCGGAGACGTGTCTCGGTCATGTCTACATAGTTCTTGCTACCTCTTGAGCTTGCGTTGGATTTCCCCGAAGAGGAAAGGATGATGCAGCAGAGTAGCGTAAGTATTTCCCTCAGTTTTTGAGAACCAAGGTATCAATCCAGTAGGAGGCCACGCTCAAGTCCCTCGTACCTGCACAAAACGATAGCTACTTGCAACCAACGCGATTAGGGGTTGTCAATCCCTTCACAGTCACTTACGAGAGTGAGATCTGATAGATATAATATTTTTGGTATTTTTGGTATAGAGATGCAAAGTGAAAAGTAAAAGGCAAAGTAAAAAGCAAAGCAAGATTAAAGTGATGGAGATTGATATGATGAGAATAGACCCGGGGGCCATAGGTTTCACTAGTGGCTTCTCTCAAGAGCATAAGTATTCTACGGTGGGTGAACAAATTACTGTTGAGCAATTGACAGAATTAAGCATAGTTATGAGAATATCTAGGCATGATCATGTATATATGCATCACGTCCGTGACAAGTAGACCGAAACGATTCTGCATCTACTACTATTACTCCACTCATTGACCGCTATCCAGCATGCATCTAGAGTATTAAGTTAAAAACAGAGTAACGCTTTAAGCAAGATGACATCATGTAGAGAGATAAATTCATGCAATATGAAATAAACCCCATCTTGTTATCCTCGATGGCAACGATGCAATACGTGCCTTGCTGCCCCTTCTGTCACTACGAAAGGACACCGCAAGATCGAATCCAAAGCTAAGCACTTCTCCCATGGCAAGAAAAACCAATCTAGTAGGCCAAACCAAACTGATAATTCAAAGAGACTTGCAAAGATAACCAATCATACATAAAATAATTCAGAGAAGATTCAAATATTATTCATAGATAGACTTGATCATAAACCCACAATTCATTGGTCTCAACAAACACACCGCAAAAAAGAAGAAGATTACATCGAATAGATCTCCACAAGAGAGGGGGAGAACTTTGTATTGAGATCCAAAAAGAGAGAAGAAGCCATCTAGCTAATAACTATGGACCCGAAGGTTTGAGGTAAACTACTCACACTTCATCAGAGAGGCTATGATGATGTAGAAGCCCTCCGTGATGACGGCCCTCTCCGGCGGAGCTCCGGAACAGGCCCCAAGATGGGATCTCGTGGATACAGAAAGTTGCGGCGGTGGAATTAGGTTTTTGGCTCCGTCTTTGTTCGTTTGGGGGTACGTAGGTATATATAGGAGGAAGAAGTACGTCGGTGGAGCTTCGGTGGGCCCACGAGGGTGGGGGGCGCTCCTGGGGGTATAGGGCACGCCCCCTACCTCGTGCCCACCTCGAAGCTTCCTTGGCGTAGGGTCTAAGTCTCCTGGGTCATATTCGGGAAGAAAATCACGTTCCAGAAAGGTTTATTCCATTTGGACTCCGTTTGATATTCCATTTCTTCGAAACACTGGAATAGGCAAAAAACAGCAATTCTGGGATGGGCCTCCGGTTAATAGGTTAGTCCCAAAAATAATATAAGAGTGGAAAATAAAGCCCAATAAAGTCCAAAATAGTAGATAATATAGCATGGAGCAATCAAAAATTATAGATATGTTGGAGACGTATCAGGCACCCCAAGCTTAATTCCTGCTCGTCCTCGAGTAGGTAAATGATAAAAAGAGAATTTTTGATGCGGAGTGCTACTTGGCATAATTTCAATGCAAATATTCTTAATTGTGGTATGAATATTCATATTAGGAATATTCAAGACAAAAGTTCATATTGACATAGAGAATAATAATACTTCAAGCAAACCAACAAAGCAATTATGTTTTCTTAAAGTAACATGGCCAAAGAAAGTTCATCCCTACAAAATCATATAGTTTAGTCATGCTCCATTTTCGTCACACAAGAATGCTCTCATCATGCACAACCCCAATGACAATCCAAGCAATTGTTTCATACCTTAATAATTTCAACTCATAAACTTTCACGCAATACATGAGCGTGAGCCATGGATATAGCACTATGGGTGGAATAGAATATAATGATGGGGGTTATGTGGAGAAGACAAAAAGGAGAAAGTCTCACATCAACGAGGCTAATCAATGGGCTATGGAGATGCCCATCGATTGATGTTAATGCAAGGAGTAGGGATTGCCATGCAACGGATGCACTAGAGCTATAAATGTATGAAAGCTCAACAAAAGAAACTAAGTGGGTGTGCATCCAACTTGCTTGCTCACAAAGACCTAGGGCACTTGAGGAGGCCCATTGTTGGAATATACAAGCCAAGTTCTATAATGAAAATTCCCACTAGTATATGAAAGTGATAACTCAAGAGACTCTCTATATGAAGAACATGGTGCTACTTTGAAGCACAAGTGTGGAAAAAAAGGATAGTAGCATTGCCCCTTTTTATTTATTTTCTTTTTTGGGGCCTTCTTTTTTTTCTTTGGCCTTTCTCTTTTTTTGGGACAATACTCTATTGAATGATGATCATCACACTTCTATTTATTTACAACTCAATGATTACAACTCGATACTAGAACAAAGTATGACTCTATATGGATGCCTCCGGCGGTGTACCGGGATATGCAATGAATCAAGAGTGACAAGTATGAAAAAAATTATGAACGGTGGCTTTGCCACAAATACTATGTCAACTACATGATCATGCTAAGCAATATGACAATGATGAATGTGTCATGATAAACTGGATGGTGGAAAGTTGCATGGCAATATATCTCAGAATGGCTATGGAAATGCCATAATAGGTAGGTATGGTGGCTGTTTTGAGGAAGATATAAGGAGGTTTATGTGTGAAAGAGCGTATCATATCACGGGGTTTGGATGCACAGGCGAAGTTTGCACCAACTCTCGATGTGAGAAAGGGCAATGCACGGTACCGTAGAGGCTAGCAATGATGGAAGGGTGAGAGTGCGTATAATCCATGGACTCAACATTAGTCATAAAGAACTCATATACTTATTGCAAAAATCTACAAGCCATCAAAAACCAAAGTATTACGCGCATGCTCCTAGGGGGATAGATTGGTAGGAAAAGACCATCGCTCGTCCCCGACCGCCACTCATAAGGAGGACAATCAAATAACACCTCATGTTTCAAATTTGTTGCATAACGTTTACCTTACGTGCATGCTACGGGACTTGCAAACTTTAACTCAAGCACTTCTCAAATTCACAATTAATCTACTAGCATGACTTTGATATTACTACCTCAATATCTCAAAACAATTATCAAGCATCCAACTTTTCTTAGTATTCAACACACTCAAAAGAAAGTTTCACAAATCTTGAATACCAAGCATGTTACTATTAAGCAAATTAACATGCTATTAAGACTCTCAAAATAATTTAAGTGAAGCATTAGAGATCAATATTATCTTTAAAACAAATCCACCACCGTGCTCTAAAAGATCTAAGTGAAGCACATAGAGCAGAATTATAACGCTCAAAAGATATAAGTGAAGCACATAGAGCAAAACTACTTAGCTCAAAAGATATAAGTGAAGCACATAGAGTATTCTATCAAATTCTAATTCATGTATGGCTCTCTCAAAATGTGTGTACAGCAAGGATGATTTTGGCACACTAACAACCAAAGACACAAATAATACAAGACGCTCCAAGCAAAACACATATCATGTTGGTGAATAAAAATATAGCTCCAAGTAAATTACCGATGGAAGTGGACGAAAGAGGGGCTGCCTTCCGGGGCATCCCCAAGCTTTGACTTTTTGATGTCCTTGGATTATCTTGGGGGTTCCATGGGCATCCCCAAGCTTAGGCTCTTGCCACTCCTTGTTCCATAATCCATCACAAGAATTCACCCAAAACTTGAAAACTTCACAACACAAAACTCAATAGAAATCTCGTGAGCTCCGTTAGAGAAAGAAAACAAAAGACCACTTCAAGGTACTGTAATGAACTCATTATTTATTTATATTGGTGTTATACCTACTGCATTCCAACTTATCTATGGTTCATAAACTATTTTACTAGCCATAGATTCATCAAAATAAGCAAACAACACACGAAAAACAGAATCTGTCAAAAACAGAACAGTCTGTAGTAATCTGTAGCTAGCGCAAGATCTGGAACCCCAAAAATTATAAAATAAATTTCTGGGCGTGAGGAATTTATCTATTAATCATCTGAAAAAAGAATTAACTAAATGGCACTCTTAAAATAAAAATGACAGCAGTTCTCGTGAGCGCTAAAGTTTCTGTTTGTTTACAGCAAGTTCAACAAGACTTTCCCCAAGTCTTCCCAACGGTTCTACTTGGCACAAACACTAATTAAACACAAAAAACACAACCAAAACAGAGGCTAAATAATTTATTTATTAAATAACAGTAAGGAAAAATATTGGGTTGTCTCCCAATAAGCGCTTTTCTTTAAAGCCTTTTTAGCTAGGCATTGATAATTTTAACGATGCTCACATGAAAGACAAGAATTGAAGCACAAAGAGAGCATCATAAAGCATGTGAAAAACACATCTAAGTCTAACATACTTCCTATGCATAGGCATCTTATAGGCAAACAAATTATCATGGCAAGCAAAAACTAGCATATGCATGGAAGAGGAAAGGAACAATAGTAATCTCAACATAACGAGAGGTAATTTAGTAACATGAAAATTTCTACCACCATATTTTCCTCTCTCATAGTAATTACATGTAGGATCATAAGCAAATTCAACAAAATAGCTATCACATAAAATATTTTCAACACGATCCACATGCATGCAAAGTTGACACTCTTCCAAAATAGTGGGATTAACATTAACTAAATATTTCATAAGATTGAACATTTTCCAAATATGTGGGATCTAAAGTTGAAACTCTTCCAAACCCACTTTCAATAATATTGCAAACACTATTATCAATCTCATATTCATCATGGGGCTTAAATAAATTTTCAAGATCATAAGAAGAATCACCCCAATCATGATCATTGCAACAAGCAGAAGACATAGCAAAACTAGCATCCCCAAGGTTAGGATTTTGCATATTATCAGCACAATTTACATAAATAGAATTTGTAATAAAATCATTGCAATCATGCTTTCTGTTCAAAGATCTATCGTGAATCTCTTCATAAAGTAACTCATCACACTTTTCAGATTCACGAATTTCAAGCAAAACCTCATAAAGATAATCTAGTGCACAAAACTCACTAGCAATTGGTTCAACATAATTGGATCTCTTAAAAATATTAGCAAGCGGATGAGGATCCATAGATCTTAGGTTCTCTGTTTAGTAATAAATAAACAACTATTCTAACCATATGAGCAAACAAGAAGCAAGCGGGCAAAAAGAGGCAAATAGAGAAAGAGAGGGAGGATAGAGAGAGAGAGAGAGAGAGAGAGAAAGAGAGGGCAAATAAAACGGTAAGGGTGAAGTGGGGGAGAGGAAAACGAGAGGCAAATGGCAAATACTGTAATGCGGGAGATAGGGATTGTGATGGGTACTTGGTATGTTGACTTTTGCGTAGACTCCCCGGCAACAGCGCCAGAAATTCTTCTTGCTACCTCTTGAGCTTGCGTTGGATTTCCCCGAAGAGGAAAGGATGATGCATCAGAGTAGCATAAGTATTTCCCTCAGTTTTTGAGAACCAAGGTATCAATCCAGTAGGAGGCCACGCTCAAGTCCCTCGTACCTGCACAAAACGATAGCTACTCGCAACCAACGCGATTAGGGGTTGTCAATCCCTTCACGGTCACTTACGAGAGTGAGATCTGATAGATATAATACTTTTGGTATTTTTGGTATAGAGATGAAAAGTGAAAAGTAAAAGACAAAGTAAAAAGCAAAGCAAGATTAAAGTGATGGAGATTGATATGATGAGAATAGACCCGGGGGCCATAGGTTTCACTAGTGGCTTCTCTCAAGAGCATAAGTATTCTACGGTGGGTGAACAAATTACTGTTGAGCAATTGACAGAATTGAGCATAGTTATGAGAATATCTAGGCATGATCATGTATATAGGCATCACATCCGTGACAAGTAGACCGAAACGATTCTGCATCTACTACTATTACTCCACTCATTGACCGCTATCCAGCATGCATCTAGAGTATTAAGTTAAAAACAGAGTAATGCTTTAAGCAAGATGGCATGATGTAGAGAGGTAAATTCATGCAATATGAAATAAACCCCATCTTGTTATCCTCGATGGCAATGATGCAATACGTGCCTTGCTGCCCCTTCTGTCACTGGGAAAGGACACCGCAAGATCGAACCCAAAGCTAAGCACTTCTCCCATGGCAAGAAAAACCAATCTAGTAGGCCAAACCAAACTGATAATTCGAAGAGACTTGCAAAGATAACCAATCATACATAAAAGAATTCAGAGAAGATTCAAATATTATTCATAGATAGACTTGATCATAAACCCACAATTCATCGGTCTCAACAAACACACCACAAAAAAGAAGATTACATCGAATAGATCTCCACAAGAGAGGGGGAGAACTTTGTATTGAGATCCAAAAAGAGAGAAGAAGCCATCTAGCTAATAACTATGGACCCGAAGGTCTGAGGTAAACTACTCACACTTCATCGGAGAGGCTATGATGATGTAGAAGCTCTCCGTGATGACGGCCCTCTCCGGCGGAGCTCCGGAATAGGCCCCAAGATGGGATCTCATGGATACAGAAAGTTGCAGTGGTGGAATTAGGTTTTTGGCTCCGTCTCTGTTTGTTTGGGGGTACGTAGGTATACATAGGAGGAAGAAGTACGTCGGTGGAGCTTCGGTGGGCCCACGAGGGTGGGGGCGCGCCTGGGGGTATAGGGCGCGGCCCCTACCTCGTGCCCACCTCGAAGCTTCCTTGGCATAGGGTCCAAGTCTCCTGGGTCATATTCGGGAAGAAAATCATGTTCCAGAAAGGTTTATTCTATTTGGACTCCGTTTGGACCCCGTTTGATATTCCGTTTCTTCGAAACACTAAAATAGGCAAAAAACAACAATTCTGGGTTGGGCCTCCGGTTAATAGGTTAGTCCCAAAAATAATATAAAAGTGGGAAATAAAGCCCAATAAAGTCCAAAACAGTAGATAATATAGCATGGAGCAATCAAAAATTATAGATACGTTGGAGATGTATTAGTTCTCGAACCCGTAGGGTCCGCACGCTTAAAGTTCTATGACGACTGGTACTATGAGTTTTTGTGTTCTTATGTACCGAAGGTAGTTTGGAGTCCCAGATATGATCACATACATGACGAGGAGTCTCAAAATGGTCGAGACGTAAAGATCGATATATTGGATGACTATGTTCGGACACCGGAAGGGTTCCGAGAGGTTTTAGACATATACCGGAGTATCGGGGGTTACCGGATTCCCCTGGGAAGCTATTGGGCCTTATGGGCCTTAGTGGAGAAGAGAGAGGGCAACCAGGAGGTGGCGCGTGGCCCCCCTTGCCCCAATCCGAATTGGACAAGGGGAAGGGGCGGTGGCCCCCTCTCCTTCCTTCTCTCCACCTCCTCCTTCCCCCTTCTCCTTCTTGGAATTGGAAAGGGAGGGGACAAACCTACTTGGAGTAGGATTGCCCCCCCTTGGGTGCGCCTCTCCCTTGGCCGGCCCTGTCCTCCTCCCCCCTTTATATACGGGGGCAGGGGGCACCCCAAAGACACAACAATTGATCTGTTGATCTCTTAGCCGTGTGCGGTGCCCCCTCCACCATAATCCACCTCGGTTATATCATAGTGGTGCTTAGGCGAAGCCCTGTGTCGGTTGCTTCATCAACATCGTGACCATGCCGTCGTGCTGATGAAACTCTTCCTCGAGCTCTACTGGATCGTTAGTTCGCGGGATGTCACCGAGCTGAACGTGTGCTGAACGCGGAGGTGCCGTACGTTCGGTGCTTAGGATCGGTCGATCGTGAAGACGTACGACTACATCAACCGCGTTGTTATAACGCTTCCGCTTAACGGTCTACAAGGGTACGTGGACGCCACTCTCCCCACTTGTTGCTATGCATCACCATGATCTCGCGTGTGCGTAGGAAAATTGTGAAATTACTACGTTCCCCAACAGTGGCATCCGAGCCAGGTTTATGCGTAGATGTTATATGCACGAGTAGAACACAAGTGAGTTGTGGGCGATACAAGTCATACTGCTTACCAGTATGTCATACTTTGGTTCGGCGGTATTGTTGGATGAAGCGGCCTGGACCGACATTACGCGTACGCTTACGCGAGACTGGTTCTACCGACGTGCTTTGCACACAGGTGGCTGGCGGGTGTCAGTTTCTCCAACTTTAGTTGAACCGAGTGTGGCTACGGCCGGTCCTTGAGAAGGTTAAAACAATACTAACTTGACAAACTATCGTTGTGGTTTTGATGCGTAGGTAAGAATGGTTCTTGCTGAGCCCATAGCAGCCACGTAAAACTTGCAACAACAAAGTAGAGGGCGTCTAACTTGTTTTTGCAGGGCATGTTGTGAAGTGATATGGTCAAGGCATGATGCTATATTTTATTGTATGAGATGATCATGTTTTGTAACGGAGTTATCGGCAACTGGCAGGAGCCATATGGTTGTCGCTTTATTGTATGCAATGCAATCGCCCTGTAATTGCTTTACTTTATCACTAAGCGGTAGCGATAGTCATAAAAGAAATAGTTGTCGAGATGACAATGATGCTACGATGGAGATCAATGTGTCGCACCGGTGACGATGGTGATCATGACAGTGCTTTGGAGATGGAGACCAAAGGCACAAGATGATGATGGCCATATCATATCACTTGTATTGATTGCATGTGATGTTTATCCTTTATGCATCTTATTCTGCTTTGTTTGACGGTAGCACTATAAGATGATCTCTCACTAAATTTCGAGGTAAAAGTGTTCTCCTTGAGTATGCACTGTTGCCAAAGTTCGTCGTGCCGAGACACCACGTGATGATCGGGTGTGATAAGCTCAACGTTCATCTACAACGGGTGTAAGACAGTTTTACACACGCAAAATACTTAGGTTAAACTTGACGAGCCTAGCATATGCAGATATGGCCTCGGAACACTGAGACCAAAAGGTCGAGCGTGAATCATATAGTAGATATGATCAACATAGTGATGTTCACCATTGAAAACTACTCCATTTCACGTGATGATCGGTTATGGTTTAGTTGATATGGATCACATGATCACTTAGATGATTAGATGGATGTCTATCTAAGTGAGAGTTCTTAAGTAATATGATTAATTGAACTTAAATTTATCACGAACTTAGTGCCTGATAGTATTTTTCTTGTCTATGTTATTGTAGATACATGGCCTGTGCTGTTGTTCCGTTGAATTTTAATGCGTTCCTTGAGAAAGCAAAGTTGAAAGATGATGGTAGCAATTACACGCACTAGGTCCGTAACTTGAGGATTATCCTCATTGCTGCACAGAAGAATTACGTCCTGGAAGCACCTCTAGGTGCCAAACCCGCTGCAGGAGCAACGCCAGATGTCATGAACGTCTGGCAGAGCAAAGCTGATGACTACTTAATAGTTCAGTGTGCCATGCTTTATGGCTTAGAACCGGGACTTCAACAATGTTTTGAACATCATGGAGCATATGAGATGTTCCAGGAGTTGAAGTTAATATTTCAAGTAAATGCCTAGATTGAGAGATATGAAGTCTCCAATAAGTTCTATAGCTGCAAGATGGAGGAGAATAGTTCTGTCAGTGAACATATACTCAAAATGTGTGGGTACCATGCTGGAAGCAGAGCTGCACGGTGTAGTAGAGCTTGTCCTGAGTGGGTGAGATGAGTACTGCTCCAGCCCCCGCGCCCTGGCGTGCGAAGGCACCATCGAAGTACATAACCCAGCCGTCAGGCGCCTCGCTTCCCGGCGAGAGGGACCGGTCTTCACCTTCTTCAAGTGCCGGGGCGTCTGTCCATTCTACCACGAAATCAGTGAGCGCGGCCCCCTTGATGACCCTGGTAGTACTGAACTCCAGCTGGAATGCTTGCAACTCGATGTTCCATTCAGCGACTCTTCTGGCAGAGTTGGGGCTTCTGAGCACTCTGTCCAATGGGTAAGCTGAGACGACCTTGATGGGGTGGCCCTGGAAGTAGTGCGGTAGCTTTTGTGAGGCCACTAAGAGTACGAGTAGGAGCTTCTGAGGCATGGGGTACCGTGCTCTTGCGTCCCGCAACACCGTACTGACGAAGTATACCGAGTGCTCGATGAGGGTCGGCGTGTTGATGAGGTTTGCGTCTTCTAGAAGTTGGGGTGCCTCCTGAGGGGGTAGAGCCCCGACGCTTGGTCGCTTGCTGAAGTCTTCGCGAGTTTGGGGGCGTCGTCCTGCCGAGCCTGATCCTCTGCCGCTGCTGCTGCGGCCCTCGTGGCGCCCTTCTGGTCTTGCGTCGTCTCTGCTAGATGCGTGGCATGGCGCGGTTGTCGGTGTTCTGGGAACGGGGGTCCCTAGACTTGGCTGCTTGCGGCCCGCAGCGTGGCGGAGCCAGCAAGCCGTATGGCCCATCTTCACCAACAAGGCACCCAAGACCCTCGCGAGGGGCCAAGCCTCGCGAGGCGGACGACACAAGACCTCCTCCCGAGTGGCCTGGTTAGGCAGGCTCGCGAGGAGCGGAGATATCAAGGCGAGGCGAACCTCACGAGGCTCTCGTGACGTGAGCCATGACGATCGACACCAGGCGGGCGCCAGCGCGTGCAGCGTCCTTGTTTCCTCTTTGGTGCAAAGGAGGCAAGCGCAGCCGTGGAGTACCGAGGCCTTAGGCAAAGGTTGCCATTTCGGTGCAACAAGAGCAAGACCAGGAGGACTGCAAGAGCAAGACGGAGGTCATCATGGAGCCTGAGACGGCGTCACCACCGGAGCTTTGTGCAGGCGAAGACTACTTTTGTCAGGACGGCTCGTACTAGCTGTCCCCCTTCAAACTTGCCCGCCATTGCTGGCTCCCTTCCCGCTCGATATTTGGGAAGAGGACCAGGGCCTCTATAAATAGGACTAGCCACCACCAAAGGGGGGATTGAATCCTGGCACTACAAGTTCATATGCACAAGAACACCTCAACCTCAGGAGGATGTTCTTCCCTTGTACTGTTCATCATCGGCCCAAGAGGCAATCCACCACCACACCGGAGTAGGGTATTACACCACAACGGTGGCCCGAACTAGTATAAACCCCGTGTCTTTCTGTGTTGTGAGTTTGTCGAGTTCGTCCGCAAGATCTTAGCGAGCTATAGCGTAGATTGGTAGAAGGGAAAGACTTCGCGCGCACCCTAGTGTTCAAACCTTAAGGGTTAGCCGAAACCCCATCTCCGACATTTGGCGCGCTAGGTAGGGGTGCGCCGTAGCTTCCTTTCCGTCAGTCCGTCGCTCCGTCGTCTCCATGACGGATGCTCGCCGTGCTCGAGCCGAGCGTCGGGCTGCACTCGCCGCCCGCGTCGCTCAGACGGTTCCCGTCGACGGGACACCTCGCCATTCTCCGTCCCCTACCGCCAACGCTGCCACCGGCCCAGTGGGGAACGAGCAGCAGGTGTCCTTGCTGCATCCTTCAGTGCGGCAGGACGGCCGCACCACTACTCCATCACTCACCCCTCTTGGTTCTTCGTCCCACGCGCACCGTGCTCCCATGGAAGCACGGGTCGTGCTCATCGCGGCGAACGAGCTCCTGCGTTACCACCCCGTCGATGACCTCTATGAGGAGTGGCTCGACCGCGTCACCGAGCTCGTCCGTGCCGCAGGGGCCTCTCCGACGCCGTCCCACTCTCTGCCTCCCCCTCAACTAGCCGCGGGCGACGGGGCTCATGGCGCGCCTCCACCGCCTCGTCCCCAAGATGGTGCCTTGGCACCAAGGCGCGCGCCTCCGCGGCGTGATCCACTGTGCCCGACGCCTGCGCGTGAAGAAAGGAGCTGCCAAGAAACCCCGCAGCCGGGAGAAGCTGCACCGGCGCTCCCCGCGCCACCTCGTCAAGACCGCGTGCCGCCTGTAGTGGCGCAGCGCGGGCCTCGCCAAGACCAAGCTCCGCCTCAGAAGCGGGCCCCGGCGACCACGGCTGGCTGCCATGCCTTCACCCCCGAACTGTGTAGCATCGCGTGGCCAGGCAAGTTCAAGCCAGATGTACCTCCTCGATACGACGGCACCGATGACCCCGCAGAGTTCCTGTAGCTCTATGAGCTGAGCATCGAAGCGGCCAACAGCGACGAAAAAGTCATGGCGAACTGGTTTCCCATGGATCTCAAGGATGGGGCCCGCTCTTGGCTCCTGAACCTGCAGCATGGCTCGATCTCCTCATGGGACGAGATGCGCGACCGCTTCGTCGCCAACTTCCAGGGCACTCGCCAACTTCCACGGCGCCTCTCTCTCCTTGAGCTTCCTGCTGCAGGAGTGGAGGAGAAGAAGGCCAAGGCCAAGGACGTGAAACACAAAGAGGCAGTAGTGCTCGCAGCGGAGCCTAACACCAAGCGAGGTAGAGATCAGCCCGAGTCATCCGAGAAGGGCCGTCCGTTCTGCGCCTTCCACAACCTGAACACCCACAACACCAACGACTGTCAAGAGCTCAGAGCCATACAGGAAGGACGCTTCGGTCGACGCCCCAAGTGCAATGACCGGGGCTACGGCCGCGGAGGAGGACGCAGAGGCGGACGCTGGGATGACCGTGGCCCGCGCCAGGAGTGGCGCGACCGGCCTCGTGAGGACCGCTGGCAGGACCAACCTCGCGAGGGCGCCTGGAGGGACCCGCCTCGTGAGGATCGCCCCCAGGGCAACGCCGGTCTTCCCCCGTTGCCGCCACCAAGAAGGAACGATGACCACCACCAGGACGAGGGGGCTGAGGGCTTCCAGGAGCCGCGTGCGATCGCTTGCATCTTGGGCGGTGCTCAGGCCCCAGCCTCTCAGCGCATCTTCAAACAGTTCGCTCGTGAGGTGAACGCGGCGCTCCCCAAGCTCGAGGCCATGCGCCCGCTCAGGTGGTCCCAACACGCCACCACCTTCAACTCGGCCGACCATCTCAAGTGCGCAGCCACCACTGGTGCACTCCCTATGTTGTGTTCCCCAGTCATGAGCAACGTGCAAGTCACCAAGACTCTCATCGACGGCGGCGCAGGGCTCAATGTCCTGTCCGTCAACACATTCGACAACCTCCAAGTGCCCTATGAGCAGCTTCAGCTGACCAAGCCTTTCTCAGGAGTGAATAACGGTTCCACCACACCTATAGGGCAAGTCCGCCTGCCTGTCACCTTCGGGGAGCGCAAGAACTACCGCACCGAGCTCATCGACTTTGATGTCGCGCACATCCGCCTGCCGTACAATGCCATCCTCGGGTATCCAGCCCTGGCCAAGTTCATGGCAGTCACTCACCATGGCTACAACGTCCTCAAGATGCTAGGAAGCGGGGGAATCATCATGGTCCCATGTGAAGAAAGGGATGCGGTGTGCTCCCTGATACGTCCATTTTGCATCATGCTTTTATATCGATATTTATTGCATCATGGGCTATTATTACACATTATGTCACAATACTTATGCCTATTCTCTCTTATTTTACAAGGTTTACATAAAGAGGGAGAATGCCGGTAGCTGGGATTCTGGGCTAGAAAAGGAGCAAATATTAGAGACCTATTCTGCACAGCTCCAAAAGTCCTGAAACTTCACGGGAGACGTTTTCCAAATATATAAAAAATACTCAACGGAAGAAACTCACCAGGGGGCCACACCCTGCCCACGAGGGTGGGGGGCGCGCCCTACCCCCCAGGGCGCGCCCCCTACCTCGTGGGCCCCCTGGTGGCCCTCCGGTGACCATCTTCTACTATATGGAGTCTTTCGACGGGAAAAAAACATAAGCCATCTTCTCGAACGAAATTCCGCCGCCACGAGGCGGAACCTTGGCGGAACCAATCTAGTGCTCTGGCGGAGCTGTTCTGCCGGGAAACTTCCCTCCCGGAGGGGGAAATCATCGCCATCGTCATCACCAACGCTCCTCTCATCGGGAGAGGGCAATCTACATTAACATCTTCATCAGCACCATCTCATCTCAAAACCCTAGTTCATCTCTTGTATCCAATTCTTGTCTCCAAGTCCGGGATTGGTGCTAGTAGGTTGCTAGTAGTGTTAATTACTCCTTGTAGTTGATGCTAGTTGGTTTAATTGGTGGAAGATCATATGTTCAGATCCTATATGCATATTAATACCCCTATGATTATGAACATGTTTATGCTTTGTGAGTAGTTACTTTTGTTCCTGAGGACATGGGAGAAGTCTTGCTATTAGTAGTCATGTGAATTTGGTATTCGTTCGATATTTTGATGAGATGTATGTTATCTCTCCTCTAGTGGTGTTATGTGAACGTCGACTACATGACACTTCACCATTATTTGGGCCTAGAGGAAGGCATTGGGAAGTAATAAGTAGATGATGGGTTGCTAGAGTGACAAAAGCTTAAACCCTAGTTCATGCGTTGCTTCGTAAGGGGCTGATTTGGATCCATATGTTTCATGCTATGGTTAGGTTTACCTTAATACTTTTGTTGTACTTGCGGATACTTGCAATAGAGGGTAATCATAAGTGGGATGCTTGTCCAAGTAAGGGCAGTACCCAAGCACCGGTCCACCCACATACCAAATTATCAAAGTACCAAACGCGAATCATATGAACGTGATGAAAACTAGCTTGACGATATTCCCATGTGTCCTCGGGAGCGCTTTACATCATATAAGAGTTTGTCCAGGCTTGTCCTTCGCTACAAAAGGATTGGGCCACCTTGCTGCACTTTATTTACTTTTGTTACTTGTTGCTCGTTACAAATTATCCTATCACAAAACTATCTGTTACCACTTATTTCAGTACTTGCAGAGAATACCTTGCTGGAAACAGCTTATCATTTCCTTCTGCTCCTCGTTGGGTTTGACACTCTTACTTATCAAAAGGACTACGATAGATCCCCTATACTTGTGGGTCATCAAGACTCTTTTCTAGCGCCGTTGCCGGGGAGTGAAGCGCCTTTGGTAGGTGGAATTTGGCAAGGAAAAATTTATATAGTGTGCTGAAATTTATTGTCAGTTGTTACTATGGAAAGTAATCCTCTGAGGGGCTTGTTCGGGGTATCTTCACCCCGACCAGTAGAGCAAAGAGTTGCTCCTCAACCTACTGAACCTACTAAAAAGGAGAATGAAAATGAAAATACTTGCTTTGAAGTTCCTGCGGGTATGATAGAAAAACTGCTAGCTAATCCTTTTCTAGGAGATGGAACAAAACATCCTGATGAACATCTGATATATGTGGATAAAATTTGTGGATTATTTAAGCTTACATGTGTACTCGGAGATGTTGTTAATAAGAAGGTCTTCCCTTTATCTTTGAGGGGAGATGCATCGACATGGTATAGGCTATGTGATGATATGAGGTCTTGGAATTACAAATGATTGAAATTGGAATTTCATCAGAAGTTTTATCCTATGCATCTTGTTCATCGTGATCGCAATTACATATATAATTTTTGGCCTCGCGAAGGAGAAAGCATCGCTCAAGCTTGGGGGAGGATTAAATCAATGTTATATCCATGCCCCAATCATGAGCTCTCAAGAGAAATGATTATTCAAAAATTTTATGCTCGACTTTCTGGTAATAATCGCACCACGCTTGATACTTCTTGTGCTGGCTCTTTTATGATGAAGACTATTGAATTCAAATGGAATTTATTGGATAGAATTAAACGTAACTCTGAAGATTGGGACCTCGACAATGGTAAGGAGTCAGGTATGACACCTAGTTTTGATTGTGTTAAATCTTTTATGGATACCAATATTTTTCGTAAATTTAGCACTAAATATGGGCTTGACTCTGAGATAGTAGCTTCTTTCTGTGAATCTTTTGGTGCTTATGTTGATCTCCCCAAGGAGAAGTGGTTTAAATATCATCCTCCCATAGAAGTAAAAGTAGCTGCACCTATTAAAGTTGAAGAAAAGACTATCACTTATAATGATCCTATTGTTCCTACTTCTTATGTTGAGAAACCACCTTTCCCTGTTAGGATAAAGGATCATGCTAAAGCTTCAACTATAGTCCGTAAAAGCAATATTAAAACATATACACCTCCTGAGCAAGTTAAAGTTGAACCTAATATTGCTATTATTAAAGATCTCTTGTCTGATAATATTGATGGGCATGTTATTTATTTCTGTAATGAAACTGCTAGAATTGCTAAACCCTATGATAAAGATAAACCTAGACCTGTGGTAGGCATGCCTGTTATTTCTGTTAAAATAGGAGATCATTGTTATCATGGCTTATGTGATATGGGTGCTAGTGCTTGTGTAATACCTTATTCCATATACCAAGAAGTTATGCATGATATTGCACCTGCTGAAATAGAAGATATTGATGTCACAATTAAACTTGCCAATAGAGATACTATTTCACCAATGGGAATTGTCAGAGATGTTGAAGTCTTGTGTGGGAAAATTAAATATCCTGCTGATTTTCTTGTTCTTGGTTCCCCACAAGATAGCTTTTGTCCCATTATATTTGGTAGACCCTTCTTGAACACTGTTAATGCTACCATAGATTGCAAAAGAGATATTGTTACTGTCGGTTTAGATGATATGACTCATGAATTTAATTTCTCTAAATTTAGTAGACAACACCGTGAAGAAGAATTACCTAGTAAGGATGAAATTATTGGTCTTGCTTCTATTGCCGTACCTCCTAGTGATCCTTTAGAACAATATTTGCTAGACCATGAAAATGATATGTTTATGAATGAAAGAAGGGAATTAGATGAAGTATTCTTTAAACAAGAACCTATTCTGAAAAATAATTTACCTGTTGAAATCCTAGGGGATCCTCCTCCACCCAAGGGTGATCCCGTGTTTGAGCTTAAACCGTTACCTGATAGTCTTAAATATGCTTATCTTGATGAGAAAAAGATATATCCTGTTATTATTAGTGCTAACCTTTTAGAGCATGAGGAAGAGAGATTATTGAAAACTCTGAAGAACCACCGTGCTGCTATTGGGTATACTCTTGATGATCTTAAGGGCATTAGTCCCACTCTATGTCAACATAAAATTAATTTGGAAGAAGATGCTAAACCAGTTCATGATCATCAACGCCGGCTGAATCCTAAAATGAAAGAAGTGGTAAGAAAGGAGATACTAAAGCTCCTTGAGGCAGGTATAATCTATCCCGTTGCTGATAGTCAGTGGGTAAGTCCTGTCCATTGTGTCCCTAAGAAGGGAGGTATTATTGTTGTTCCTAATGATAAAGATGAATTGATTCCTCAAAGAATTATTACAGGTTATAGGATGGTAATTTATTTCCGCAAATTAAATAAGGCTACTAAAAAAGATCATTACCCCTTACCTTTTATTGATCAAATGCTAGAAAGATTGTCCAAACATACACATTTTTGCTTTCTAGATGGTTATTCTGGTTTCTCTCAAATACCTATGTCAGCCAAAGATCAATCAAAGACTACCTTTACATGCCCTTTTGGTACTTCTTATAGACATATGCCTTTTGGTTTATGTAATGCACCTGCTACCTTTCAAAGATGCATGATGGCTATATTCTCTGACTTTTGTGAAAAGATTTGTGAGGTTTTCATGGACGGCTTTTCCGTCTATGGATCTTCTTTTGATGATTGCTTAAGCAACCTTGATCGAGTTTTGCAGAGATGTGAAGAAACTAATCTTGTCTTGAATTGGGAAAAGTGCCACTTTATGGTTAATGAAGGTATTGTCTTGGGGCATAAAGTTTCTGAAAGAGGTATTGAAGTTGATAAAGCCAAGGTTGATGCTATTGAAAAGATGCCCTGTCCCAAGGACATCAAAGGTATAAGAAGTTTCTTAGTCATGCCGGTTTTTGTAGGAGGTTCATTAAGGACTTCTCAAAAATCTCTCGGCCTCTGACTAATTTATTACAAAAAGATATACCATTTGTCTTCGATGATGATTGCATAGAAGCATTTGAAATACTTAAGAAAGCATTGATCTCTGCACCTATTGTTCAGCTACTTGATTGGAATTTACCCTTTGAAATTATGTGTGACGCTAGTGATTATGCTGTAGGTGCTGTTCTATGTCAAAGAGTTGATAAAAAACTAAATGTTATTCAATATGCTAGTAAAACTCTAGACAATGCTCAAAGAAATTATGCTACTACTGAAAAAGAATTCTTAGCAGTTGTATTTGCTTGTGATAAGTTTAGACCTTATATTGTTGATTCTAAAGTAACTATTCACACTGATCATGCTGCTATTAAATATCTCATGGAAAAGAAAGATGCTAAACCTAGAATTATTAGATGGGTTCTCTTGCTACAAGAATTTGATTTGCATATTGTTGATAGAAAAGGAGCTGAGAACCCCGTTGCAGACAACTTGTCTAGGTTAGAAAATGTGCTTGATGACCCACTACCTATTGATGATAGCTTTCCCGATGAGCAATTAAATGTCATAAATGCTTCTCATACTGCTCCATGGTATGCTGATTATGCTAATTACATTGTTGCTAAGTTTATACCACCTAGCTTCACATACCAGCAAAAGAAAAAGTTCTTCTATGATTTGAGGCATTACTTTTGGTATGACCCACATCTTTATAAAGAAGGAGTGGATGGTGTTATTAGACGTTGTGTACCTGAGCATGAACAGGAACAGATGCTACGCAAGTGTCACTCCAAAGCTTATGGAGGACACCATGCTGGAGATAGAACTGCACATAAGGTACTGCAATCCGGTTTTTATTGGCCTACTCTCTTCAAGGATGCCTGTAAGTTTGTCTTATCTTGTGATGAATGTCAAAGAATTGGTAATATTAGTAGACGTCAAGAAATGCCTATGAATTATTCACTTGTTATTGAACCATTTGATGTTTGGGGCTTTGACTATATGGGACCTTTTCCTTCCTCTAATGGTTATACACATATTTTAGTTGCTGTTGATTACATTACTAAGTGGGTAGAAGCTATTCCAACTAGTAGTGCTGATCATAACACTTCTATTAAAATGCTTAAAGAAGTTATTTTTCCAAGATTTGGAGTCCCTAGATATTTAATGACTGACGGTGGTTCACATTTTATTCATGGTGCTTTCCGTAAAATGCTTGTTAAATATGATGTTAATCATAGAATTGCATCTCCTTATCATCCTCAGTCTAGTGGTCAAGTAGAATTGAGTAATAGAGAACTCAAATTAATTTTGCAAAAGACTGTTAATAGGTCTAGAAAGAGTTGGTCCAAGAAACTAGATGATGCATTATGGGCCTATAGAACTGCATATAAAAATCCTATGGGTATGTCTCCGTATAAAATGGTCTATGGAAAAGCATGTCACTTACCTCTCAAACTAGAATACAAGGCTTATTGGGCTATTAAAGAACTTAATTATGATTTTAAACTTGCCGGTGAGAAGAGGTTATTTTATATTAGCTCACTAGATGAATGGAGAACCCAAGCCTACGAAAATGCCAAGTTGTTTAAAGAAAAAGTTAAAAGATGGCATGGCAAAAGGATACTAAAGCGTGAGTTTAATGTAGGTGATTATGTATTGCTATACAACTCTCGTTTAAGATTTTTTGCAGGAAAACTTCTCTCTAAATGGGAAGGTCCTTACGTTATCGAGGAGGTCTACCATTCCAGTGCCATAAAAATCAACAACTTCGAAGGCACAAATTCGAAGGTGGTGAACGGTCAAAGAATCAAACATTATATCTCAGGTAATCCCATAAATGTTGAAACCAATGTTATTGAAACCGTAACCCCGGAGGGATACATAAGGGACACTTTCCGGAACGTTTTAGACTCCGAAAAGGAATAGGTATGTGGTACGGTAAGTAAACCGACTCCAAAACAGTTTTTAAGGCAATATTTCTCCGTTTTGGAATATTTAGAAAAATAGAAAAATAAGCAGCAGTCCGGGAAGGACACGAGGGCTCCACGAGGGTGAGGGCGCGCCCCCTACCTCGTGGGCACCTCGTGTGCTCTCCGGACCCCGTTTTCGTACACGACATGTATTTTGGTCGGTAAAAATTCATTATATAATCTCTCGGGGGTTTTGACTGCCGTATCACGCAAAAATATCTTGTCTTTGTTTCGAGCTGTTTTCTGTCAGGGTTGTCATGGCCAGGCACTATGTCATCTCCCTCCTCCTCCAATCATGAGGGCAACGATGCTTGGCTAATGAAGATAGAGCTGAAGAGAGAAGAAACCATGGAGATCAACAAGGATGAAGGTATTAAGAAGGCCATGGAGGACCAAGTTCCGGCAACAGAAGACACCTTTCAACTTGATCACAATCTTCTTACCCCAATAGAGATCGAAGCTTTCAAGATGATTGAGTTAGCTCGTATAAAAAATAAGTATCTCACACATGAAAAATATTTTGTTGAAGGAGCATATCATCGCACTCAAGGGCATTATCCGCAAGTTAGAAGACCTCCTACGCTCGATGTGTGACTATCCATCATCAACAACCCACCTTCTTCACCAACGAAGGAGACATAATCACATGGGTATGGGCACTCCACTTGGCAACTGCCAAGCTTGGGGGAGTGCCCCGGTATCGTATCACCATCACTTTTATCTTTACCATTTTCCTAGTTCGATCCTTTTGGTAATATCTTGATCTAGTAGAATAAAAGTTCTTAGTATGATCTAGTCATGAGTTTTGCTTTATTATCCTTCTATGTAATCGAGTACGTGAGCTATATAATAAATATTAGTGTTGAGTCAAGGGCTTGATTATTTTGCCATGATCCTAAGTGAATAAAAGAAAAGAGAAAGAAATAAAAAGAAACAAAGAGATCATGTGAATCTTATGGAGAGTAATGAGCTCACATAGAAAGAGTATGATGAATAAAAGTTGTTGAGGGTTGACAAACTCAGTTTTGGTCATAGTTGCAATTAATAGGAAGTAATAAAGAAAGAGAGGTCTTCACATATAAATATACTATCTTGGACATCTCTTATGATTGTGAGCACTCATTAAAATATGACATGCTAAAGAGTTGACATTGGACAAGAAAGACAACATAATGGGTTATGTTTTCTTACATCTGAGATGAATTATATTGTCTTGGATCTTCCAACATGATGAGCTTGCCTTTCCCCCTCATGCTAGCCAAATTCATTACACCAAGTAGAGATACTACTTGTGCTTCTAAATACCCTTAAACCAGTTTTGCCATGAGAGTCCACTATATCTACCTATGGATTGAGTAAGATCCTCTAAGTAAGTTGTCATCGGTGCAAGCAATAAAAATTGCTCTCTAAATATGTATGCCTTATTAGTGTGGGAGAAAATAAGCTTTATACGATCGTGTGATATGGAAGAAATAAAAGCGACAGACTGCATAATAAAGGTCCATATCACAAGTGGCAATATAAAGTGACGTTCTTTCGCATTAAGATTTTGTGCAGCCAACCATAAAAGCGCATGACAACCTCTGCTTCCCTCTGCGAAGGGCCTATCTTTTACTTCTATCTCCTACATTGCATAAGAATCGTGGTGATCTTCACCCTTCCTTTTTACATTTTATCCTTTGGCAAGCACAATATGTTGGAAAGATCCTGGTATATATGGCTAATTGGATGTGAGTTTTCATGAATTATTATTGTTGACATTACCCTTGAGGTAAAACGTTGGGAGGCAAAGCTATAAGCCCCTATCTTTCTCTGTGTCCGATTGAAACTCCATACCCATAAGTATCGCGTGAGTGTCAGCAATTGTGAAAGATTATATGATAGTTGAGTATGTGGACTTGCTAAAAAGCTCTTATACATTGACTCTTTCCTATGTTATGATAAATTGCAATTGCTTCAATGACTGAGATTGTAGTTTGTTAGTTTTCAATGAAGTTTACAATTCATACTTGATATTGTGATTGAATTATTACTCTAGCATAAGAGATTATATGACAAGAATTATATAAGTTGTTGTTCTAAGAATGATCATGATGCCCTCATGTTCGTATTTTATTTTTATCGACACCTCTATCTCTAAACATGTGGACATATTTTTCGATTTCGGCTTTTCGCTTGAGGACAAGCGAGGTCTAAGCTTGGGGGAGTTGATACGTCCATTTTGCATCATGCTTTTATATCAATATTTATTGCATTATGGGCTGTTATTACACATTATGTCACAATACTTATGCCTATTCTCTCTTATTTTACAAGGTTTACATAAAGAGGGAGAATGCCGACAGCTGGGATTCTGTGCTGGAAAAGGAGCAAATTTTAGAGACCTATTATGCACAGCTCCAAAAGTCCTGAAACTTCATGGGAGACGTTTTCCAAATATATAAAAAATACTCAGCGGAAGAAACTCACCAGGGGGGCCACACCCTGCCCACGAGGGTGGGGGGCGCGCCCCTACCTCGTGGGCCCCCTAGTGGCCCTCCGGTGACCATCTTGTGCTATATGGAGTCTTTCGATGAAAAAAAATCATAAGCCATCTTCTCGGATGAAACTCCGCCGCCACGAGGCGGAACCTTGGGGGAACCAATCTAGGGCTCTGGTGGAGCTGTTCTGCCGGGGAAACTTCCCTCCCGGAGGGGGAAATCATCGCCATCATCATCACCAATGCTCCTTTCATCAAGAGAGGGCAATCTCCATCAACATCTTCATCAGCACTATCTCATCTCAAAACCCTAGTTCATCTCTTGTATCCAATTCTTGTCTCCAAGTCCGGGATTGGTGCTAGTAGGTTGCTAGTAGTGTTAATTACTCCTTGTAGTTGATGCTAGTTGGTTTAATTGGTGGAAGATCATATGTTCAGATCCTATATGCATATTAATACCCCTCTGATTATGAACATGTTTATGCTTTGTGAGTAGTTACTTTTGTTCCTGAGGACATGGGAGAAGTCTTGCTATTAGTAGTCATGTGAATTTGGTATTCGTTCGATATTTTGATGAGATGTATGTTGTCTCTCCTCTAGTGGTGTTATGTGAACGTCGACTACATGCATGACACTTCACCATTATTTGGGCCTAGAGGAAGGCATTGAGAAGTAATAAGTAGATGATGGGTTGCTAGAGTGACAGAAGCTTAAACCCTAGTTTATACGTTGCTTCGTAAGGGGCTGATTTGGATCCATATGTTTCATGCTATGATTAGGTTTACCTTAATACTTTTGTTGTAGTTGCAGATGCTTGCAATAGAGGTTAATCGTAAGTGGGATGCTTGTCCAAGTAAGGGCAGTACCCAAGCACCGGTCCACCCACATACCAAATTATCAAAGTACCGAACGTGAATCATATGAACGTGATGAAAACTAGCTTGACGATATTCCCATGTGTCCTCGGGAGCGCTTTACATCATATAAGAGTTTGTCCAGGCTTGTCCTTTGCTACAAAAGGATTGGGCCACCTTGCTGCACTTTATTTACTTTTGTTACTTGTTGCTCGTTACAAATTATTCTATCACAAAACTATCTGTTACCACTTATTTCAGTACTTGCAGAGAATACCTTGCTGGAAACCGCTTGTCATTTCCTTCTGCTCCTCGTTGGGTTCGACACTCTTACTTATCGAAAGGACTACGATAGATCCCCTATACTTGTGGGTCATCACTCCCTTGAGCGCGCCTTCCATGCCGCTGCAATCGACAACCCTGACAGCAGAAGTGAAGGCCCTCCGGAGACCACCCCCAAGAAGAAGCAGCCTCTCCGCGCAGGACCCCAAGAAGATGGCGTCGCGTCAGTATCCTTGTCAGGATCAGCGCCCGCTCCAGGGGCGCCTCCCTCCACTGCATAGGAAAGCGCGCCCGGCGCCCTCCTCGGGCAGGGCTCGGGGCTCTCTCCTGGAGAGCCTCAGACCTTGCCAACCTCACAAGGGAGGCGCTTGGGCACCACTTGGAAGCGTGCTTTACGGCACACTTTCCTCAGGGGAGCACAGGGCGAGGAGTGCCCACCACCCAGGAGTTCATCACCAAGACCACCCAAGAGCTACGAGATGCGAGAGCCATGCACGGTGATAGCCGCTCACCGAGCGCGGCTCACCATCCAAGCGAGGGTGTTGAACTGCGTGTCTGCATCGACATTCCAGGGCTCAACATGGCCGCATCTCAGGAACGCTTCTGGCCATCACGTGCGGGCCGCTGTGAGGGCCCACCACATAGCTACGTTCGCATGCCCTTTGGCTTGCCAAGCGTAGCATCGGTCTATCAGCGCGACGCCCGACAAGTCCTGGAGGCTCAAGAGGCTAGGTCCCACGCCGCTCTGGGGGAGATGGGGATGGTCTTCAGGGAACCTCCCGAGCCCCCAGAGCCTCCCGAGGCTCAGGGTCCCGGTGGCTCATGAGGAGCCATTCCTTCAATGCGTGGCTTCAGCTGCACCAACTCTACTTCGTCTACAGGACCAGGTGGCATCTTCCAAGTCCATTTAAGCTGGGAGTGACGAAGCTATGTACCTAGGGTAGGGTCATGGATCTGTCCAAGATACCCTCCCCAAGGACATCTCTAAAAGAACCAGAAGCAGTCGAAGAGAGATCATCATCCACTCGACCTTGAAGTTATGTTCCACTCGATAGCTTTGAAGACACTCGACCATGCGAACAACCACTCGACCACCAGAAGATGTGAAGCCACTCACTCTGCAACGGTCGGGATTTAGGCCACAGCTTTAATAATCATTTATAGCACTTTACTCCGAATGTTACCAGTAACGCTCCTCCTTTATGAACATTGAACCCTGTGTAACGGAGGGGAGCTGGGGTCCTGGCGCACTCTATATAAACCACCCCCTCCTTTGGGACAAGGGTTCGCATCTTTTGTAATTCACACGCATATATCCAGTCGACCGCCTCCGGGCTCCGAGACGTAGGGCTGTTACTTCCTCCGAGAAGGGCCTGAACTCGTAAAACTCACGTGTATAACTCCTCCATAGCTAGGATCTTGCCTCTACATTCCTACCCCCCTATTCTACTGTCAGGCTTAGAACCACGACAGTTGGCGCCCATCGTGGGGCAGGTGTCTTAGTGATTTTTTGGAGAAGTTGCAAGTTTTCCGATCCCCGTCATCATGGTCTCAGGCGGAGGTTTGGCCGAGGGCCGCGAGATCCATCTCGGTGCGCTCGTGTTTATCGCCGACGACTCCGCTTGGCTTCAGGAGGCTCCACTCGACGTCGACGTGCTCCCCTTCCATGGGGCGACGCACTTTCACGCGTGCGTCCGCGGCGTCCTCCTGCGGCAGCCGTCGACCCAGTATCAGTCGGCTCCAGCAGCTTTCCCCCTCCCTGCGGCCCGCTGGAGCAAACGTTCCGGTCGGTCAAGGCTTCAGCGGTGGGTGAGGCATGCGGTGGCCCGCCAGTCGGCCACCCCTCAAGTCGCGGCAATCGAGCCTGACGAAGCTCTCTACAACTTGTTCGATCTGTCGGCTGGCTCTGTAGTGACTGCATCCGAGTGCGACAGCAGCGACCCAGCGGCAGAAGTTTTGATGGTCAATGGACCACGCAGTCCTCCTGGCTTCACCCGTGAGGACGGAGGTGATGGGGATGACAATCCATCATGCGTTCATGAAGAGTACCGCCCCGAACCCCTCTCTTCGCAGCAGAGGGAGGAACTTCGCCGCCGGAACATGGATGCACTGCATACTCCTATAGTTGGAGAAACCCCTGAGGCCCAGGCCTTGGAGCAGGCGCGCTTGGCCAACTTGGCTGAGCACACTCGACTGGAGAACCTCTAGCGCGCACTCGATGATCGCGCTCGGCAACGTGCTCCCGAATCCAGTCGACGCCAGCTTTTTCCACCTCCGACTCAGGTATACCGAACCCCGATCCAGAATCTAGCAGCTGCTGCCCGAATAGCGGAGTCGATCCAACCTTCCCAGTCAGAAGCTGGCCAAGGTTTGGTGCAGATCCGAGCTTTGCTCCGGGCAGCGGGAGAACAGAATACAACCGTATCTCAGTCGCGAAATAGGATCCATAGCAGATCCGTGGTTGCAGACACAGTTCAGTCGGCCCACAGCCCAAGATTGCCCCTGAGGCGTGAGGGACCTGGAGATCGACGAGATTAGTACAGAAACCGTGAGCAGTATGACCACCGAGTCGATCGCGATGATCATCGTCGAGTGCCCACGCCTCCCCCAAGGAGTGGGTCATACGTGCCTCGGCAGCATGAAGACAGGCGCCCTCACAGTGTTGGGCGAGGGATTCCAGTCGACCCCAAGGAGCCAGGCTTTGATGCGAGATCTAATTCTCGTTCAGGTCTTGGTCGACAGAAACAGAGCTCACCGAGAGGGCCATGACAGGGATCCGCAAACCAGCAGCAGGGTGCATGTCTCAGGTCCAGAGTACTTCAGCAGAGGCATCAGGGCTGCAGTGATTGCCCCCAACTTCAGGTTGGCGACTGGAGTCAGTAAGTTCACTGGTGAGTCCAAGCCTGACACCTGGCTTGAAGAATATAGAGTGGCTGTCCAGATTGGTGGCGGCAATGATGAAGTGGCCATGAAATACCTTCCTCTGATGTTGGAGGGCTCGGCTAGAGCATGGCTGAATCAGTTGGCACCTAGCAGTATTTATACTTGGGAAGATCTCACCAGAGTGTTTGTCAGAACATTCGAGGGCACTTGCAAAAGCCGGCAGGTTTGACAGAATTACAGTGTTGTGTTCAGAAACCGAATGAAACTTTGAGGGATTATATCCAGAGATGGATCACCCTGCACCACACGGTGGAGGATGTGTCTGATCATCAGGCAATTTGTGCCTTTAAGGAAGGTGTCAGGTATCGGGAGTTGAATCTGAAATTCGGTCGGACATGAAATATGACTCTGACTCGGATGATGGAGATTGCCACCAAGTATGCCAATGGTGAAGAAGAAGAACGACTCCGGAGTGGCAAGCACAAAGCAGTCGCTCATGAAGCCGGAGGAGGAAACTCCGGTCGGAAACAGAAGCGCAAGGCCGAGCCAGCTGCTCCTAGTGAAGCCTTAGCTGTGGTTCAAGGAAAGTTCAAGGGGATGCCCAAAGGGCCGTGGAACCCCAAGAAAGTAAAAGATCAAGATGGAAATGACGTGCTGGATCTGCCGTGCCACATCCACACCAAAAAAGACGAAGAGGGTAATTTCATTTATCCGAAGCACACCACTCGGCAGTGTCGACTCCTAATCCAGCAATTCCGAGAGAAACAGCCCAAGGAAAAGGAGAAGGAAGCAGACAAGGCTGAGGATGAGGAAGAAGATGATGATGGTTATCCCCACGTGAATTCCACTCTGATGATTTCTGCTGACGTTGAGAGCAAAAGTCGATTGAAAGTCATCAACAGAGAAGTGAACATGGTCGCTCCGGTGACACCCAGTTATTTGAAGTGGTCGCAGACTGCCATTACATTCGACCAGTCTGATCATCCAACGCACATAGCCACCCCTGGGAGGCAAGCACTGGTGGTCGACCCAGTGGTCGAAGGCACTCGACTGACGAAGGTCCTGATGGATGGTGGCAGTGGCCTGAACATACTGTATGCAGAGACATTGAAGGGAATGGGCATTCCGATGTCTAGACTCAGTGAAAGCAATATGAGTTTCCATGGGGTCATTCCAGGCAAGAAGGCTGCATCACTCGACCAGATTGCTCTCGACGTGGTTTTCGGTGATTCCAAGAATTATCGCAAAGAAAAGTTGACATTTGAAGTTGTGGATTTCGAGAGTGCCTATCAGGCCATTCTGGGCAGGCCAGCTTATGCACGTTTTATGGCTCGACCATGTTATGTATACCTCAAATTGAAGATGCCTGGTACCAAAGGGGTGATCACTATCACTGGTAATCGGAAGAAGGCAGAAGAGTGCTTCCAGAAGGGTTCAAAGATCGCCGATGCACAGATGGCCGTGGCAGAATTGCAAGAATACCAGAAAAATGCAGATCCGAGTGATTTGTTGCGAGCCAAGAAGCCAGCCACATATTCAGCATGCCAGTCGTCTGGTGAAACGAAGTCGATTCACATTCACCCGACAGACCCCAATGCTGCTCCGACTCACATTTCAACCACACTCGACTCCAAATAGGAAGAAGAGCTCATCCAGTTCCTCTGTGAGAACTGGGACATCTTTGCATGGAAACCTTCGGACATGCCGGGTGTTCCCAGGGGACTGCCTGAGCATTGTTCGCGAGTCGACCCAAAAGTGAAACCAGTCAAAGAACATCTTCGACGGTCCGCCATACAGAAGAGAAATGCAATCGGTGAAGAAGTGGCTCGGCTTTTGGCAGCTGAGTTTATCCGAGAGATTTACCACTCCGAGTGGTTAGCCAATGTTGTCATGGTCCCAAAGAAGGACGAATCACTTCGCATGTGCATTGACTTCAAGCATATCAATCGAGCATGCCCGAAAGATCACTTTCCTCTCTCTCGCATCGACCAAATAGCCGACTCGACTGTGGGTGCGAGCGTTTGTCCTTTTTGGACGCCTACTCCGGGTACCACTAGATCCGTCTGTACGGACCCGACGAGATAAAGACAGCTTTCATCACCCCATTTGGGTGCTTCTGTTATGTCACAATGCCATTCGGTTTGAAGAATGATGGAGTCACATTCATGCGGATGATTCAGAAGTGCCTTCTCACTCAAATCAGTCGGAATGTGGAAGCATACATGGATGACATCGTGGTCAAGTCACGTAAAGGTTCCGACCTACTGACTGACCTTGCTGAAACCTTTGCCAACCTCAGAGGGTATGATATCAAGCTTAATCCATCAAAGTGCACGTTTGGAGTTCTGGGCGGAAAATTACTCGGTTTTCTCGTTTCCGAACGAGGGATCGATGCTAACCCAGAGAAAGTGGGTGCTATACTCCGAATGAAACGCCCTGTGCGTGTGCATGATGTCCAGAAGCTTATTGGTTGCTTGGCCACCCTAAGTCAATTCATTTCTCGCCTCTGTGAAAAGGCACTGCCTCTTTACCGACTGATGAAGAAATCAAATAAGTTCGAGTGGACTCCTGAAGCTGATGCAGCATTTGCAGAGCTAAAAGCCCTACTTTCCACCCAGCCGGTGCTTGCTGCCCCAATCAGCAAAGAGCCTTTACTGCTTTATATAGCAGCCACTAGACAAGTCGTCAGTGCAGTACTTATGGTCGAGCGGGAAGAAGAGGGAAAAAGCTACAAAGTTCAGCGCCCAGTTTATTATATTTCTGAAGTTCTGACTCCGTCAAAGCAGAGATATCCGCACTATCAGAAGCTCGTTTATGGAATTTACATGACCACGAAGAAGGTTGCACACTATTTCTCTGATCACTCTGTTACAGTCGTCAGCGACGCTCCATTGTCAGAGATTCTGCACAACAAAGATGCAACTGGTCGAGTGGCAAAATGGGCGATTGAACTCCTTCCCTTAGATATCAAGTTCGAGGCAAAGAAAGCTATTAAGTCCCAAGCAATAGCAGATTTCCTCGCCGAGTGGATTGAACAACAACTGCCGACTCAAGTTCACTTGGAGCACCGGACCATGTTCTTTGATGGATCCAAAATGCTGAATGGTTCCGGTGCTGGGGTGGTTCTGGTATCCCGCCGAGGAGACAAGCTCAGATATGTCCTCCAGACTCACTTTGATTCCTCCAATAATGAAGCTGAATATGAAGCACTCCTGTATGGGTTGCGTATGGCCATCTCACTCGGCGTCCGTCGCCTTATGGTCTACGGCGACTCAGATTTGGTAGTCAATCAAGTGATGAAGGAGTGGGCCGTCAGAAGCCCAGCCATGACTGGTTACTGCAACGCGGTGAGGAAGTTGGAAAAGAAGTTTGAGGGGTTAGAGCTCTATCACATACCCGACTAAAAAATCAAGCAGCCGATGACTTGGAAAAGATAGGTTCCAAGAGAGAAGCCATTCCCAGCAATGTGTTTTTGGAACATATTCACACACCGACCGTTCAAGAAGATCGTTTTACTAAAGAGCCCCCGCAACCTAAGAGCACCACAGATCCGACTGAAGTCGAGTTCCCAGCAGTGGTCGGCCTGATCATGGAGGTTCTGGTCATCACACCCGACTGGACAGTGCCATACATTGCGTACATCCTCAGAAAAGAACTCCGGAACACGAAGAAGAGGCTCGGCAGATCGTCCGTCGATCCAAGGCCTTTACTGTGATAAGAGGACAGTTGTTCAGGGAAAGCATGACTGGAGTCGGTCAGAAATGCATAACGCCAGAAGAAGGTCGAATGATCCTCAATGACATCCACTCGGGGACCTGTTGTCACCATGCGTCCTCTCGGGCCATCGTGGCTAAAGCGTACCGAGCCGGATTCTATTGGCCACGAGCAAATGAAATGGCGAAAGATATAGTCGACAGATGCGAAGGCTGCCAGTTTTACTCCGACATGTCTCACAAGCCCGCGTCAGCCCTGAAGACCATTCCCCTCGTCTGGCCCTTTGCTGTTTGGGGACTGGATATGGTTGGACCATTGAGAACTGGTAGGAGCGGCTTCACTCATGTGCTCGTTGCAGTCGACAAGTTTACCAAATGGATCGAAGCTAAACCTATCAAGAATCTTGAAGCCGGCACCGCTGTCAGTTTTATCAGAGAATTGACATTCAGATATGGAGTCCCCCACATCATCATCACTGACAACAGATCGAATTTCGATTTCGATGAGTTTAGAGCTTTCTGCGCTTCTCAAGGCACACGAGTCGACTATGCTTCAGTCGCTCACCCGCAGTCGAATGGACAAGCAGAAAGAGCCAATGGCCTAATTCTGAAAGGATTGAAACCCCAACTAATGCGTGATCTCAAACACGCAGCATGTGCTTGGGTCGATGAACTTCCATCAGTTCTGTGGGGTTTGAGGACAAATCCCAACCGGTTGACTGGACGAACTCCTTTCTTTTTGGTCTATGGAGCCGAAGCTGTTCTACCAAGTGACCTGCTCCACAATGCACCCCGAGGCGAGCTTTTCTCTGAAGAAGCAGCAGAGCAGGCCCGACAAGATTCAGTCGATCTCCTAGAGGAGGAAAGAGAGATGGCCTTGATCCGGTCGACCATCTATCAGCAAGACTTGCGTCGATTCCACGCCAGAAATGTGAGAGGTCGGGCCTTCCAAGAAGGAGACCTGGTTCTTCGAGTGGATCAACAGAAACCACACAAGCTCACCCCGGCTTGGGAAGGCCCCTTCATCGTCACCAAAGTTCTCCACAATGGAGCATACCATCTTTACAGTGTTGAGCATCAGAAGGACGAGCCACGAGCCTGGAACGCGGAGCTGCTCCGCCCCTTTTATACTTAAGCACTCGTTCGAATAAAATGTAATAAGAAACACCTTTGTAATTTGTTTACCAAAGACAAGAGATTTACAATCCTCTCGTACGATTGTTGTTGTTCTTATTTACCTTTGAAATCCCCCAGTGGGTGGGCTTAGCCGCGAATCTGTTTCGCCTAAGTTCGAAAGAAAATCCTACCAAGTGACGAGCAAGCCTCTCATTCGGGAGGCTTAGCTGCGAATCCGCTTCGCCTAAGTTCGAAAGAAAACCCTACCGAGTGGAGAGCAATCCTCCCACTCGGGGGCTTAGCTGCAGTCGAGTACTCGCCTAAGTTTTCTCACTCGGAGACTTAGCTACAGTCCGACACTCGCCTAAGTTTGAAAAAATCCTACCGAGTGGAGAGCAATCCTCCCACTCAAGGGCTTAGCTGCAGTCCAGTACTCGCCTAAGTTCTCTCACTCAGAGACTTAGCTGCAGTCCGGCACTCGCCTAAGTTTGAAAAAATCCTACCGAGTGGAGAGCAATCCTCCCACTCGGGGGCTTAGCTGCAGTCCAGTACTCGCCTAAGTTTTCTCACTCGGAGACT
>NC_041388.1:114871009-114913231 GCF_002162155.2 Triticum dicoccoides
GAAGTTTTCTCACTCAGAGACTTAGCTACAGTCCAGCACTCGCCTAAGTTTGAAAAAATCCTACCGAGTGGAGAGAAATCCTCCCACTCGGGGGCTTAGCTACAGTCCAGTACTCGCCTAAGTTCTCTCACTCGGAGACTTAGCTGTAGTCCGGCTCTCGCCTAAGTTTGAAAAATCCTACCGAGTGGAGAGCAGTCCTCCCACTCGGGGGCTTAGCTGCAGTCCAGTGCTCGCCTAAGTTTGAAAAATCCTACCGAGTGGAGAGCAATCCTCCTACTCGGAGGCTTAGCTGCGGTCCAGTACTCGCCTAAGTTTGAAAAAATCCTACCGAGTGGAGAGCAGTCCTCCTACTCGGGGGCTTAGCTGTAGTCCAGTGCTCGCCTAAGTTCTCCCACTCGGAGGCTTAGCTGCGGTCCAGTACTTGCCTAAGTTTGTAAAATCCTACCGACTGGAGAGCATCCCTCCCACTCGGGAGGCTTAGCTGCAGTCCAGCGCTCGCCTAAGTTCTCCCACTCGGAGGCTTAGCTGCAGTCCAATACTCGCCTAAGTTTAAAAAATCCTACCGAGTGGAGAGAAATCCTTCCACTCAGAGGCTTAGCTGCAGTCCTGTACTCACCTAAGTTCGAAACATATCCCTATCCGCAAGGACGACGAGGTGTAGGTCGACTACAACCTTCGCCTTCGGAGCTACGGCACAAGTACAACGTGCGCTCCATCCCTATCCGCAAGGATGACGAGGTGCAGGTCGACTGCAACCTTCTCCTTCGAAGCTACGGCACAAGTACAACGTGCGCTCCGTCCCTATCCGCAAGTATGACGAGGTGCAGGTCGACTGCAACCTTCCCCTTCGGAGCTACGACACAAGTACAACGTGTGCTCCATCCCTATCCGCAAGGACGACAATGTGCGGGTCGACTGCAACCTCCTCCTTCGGGACTACGCCACAAGTACAATGTGCGCTCCATCCCTATCTGCAAGGGCGACGAAGCGCAGGTCGACTGGAGTCGCCATCTCAGAGCTGCGTCTCCAGCGCAAAGACTATTCGGAGCAGAGAACAAAGTCCACTTGAAGGCAAAACACAAGCATATTTGGAAATAAACCAAATTCAGATAAATCCTAAGGTTCCAAGCAGCAAACCAAAAGTGTTCGAGCATCAAGCCTGAAGGAGTTTAACAGTTACAGCAACCACTCGGCATTCCGAGGCAAATTTAAAGCAGATTCAAGTCTCATAAGTTTGTTCACTCGGCAGGAGGAGGGCTGGCAGGCTCGACGAATTCGTCCAGGTCATTCCCATCTGCGATTCGAGTGGCAGCAGCGATGAAAGTCTCCATGAAGGACTGGAAGTCATGCTTTTTGGTGTTAGCGACCTTGATCGCCGCCAGCTTGTCTTCACAAGCTTCCTTGCAGTGGACTCACACCAAGGATAGTGCCACGTCAGCACCACACCGGGCGGAGGACTTCTTCCATTCCTGCACTCGGTCAGGGATCTCGTTGAGTCGAGCCATCAGGGATTCCAGGTCATTTTGAAGCGTCGCCCTTGGCTAGAGCAATGAGTCGACTCGTGAGACTGCCTCCTTCAGGCGCGCGAGGTAGCTTGTGACGCTGGCAACACGAGACTCCAGTCGGAGCACGTTCATTGCAGTTTCGTCACAAACTGGAGAAGCGATAGGGTCCAGACCCGTCTCGACCTTTCCAGTTTCCTCGTCAAAGTCTTGGCAGAATTCTGCAGCCGAAAATTAGTGAGTCGACCGGATAGGATCCGTTCGCAAGCATCAACACAGTCGGTCTAAAAGAAATACCTTCCAGCTTAAGATGAAGCTTCTTGGCGAGAGTTCTCAAATAAGCCTCCGTGTCATTCCTCTTGTGGACCGCAGATTCTAGCTTTTCATTCAGGGTAATTTTGTCCTTCTTCAGACGAGTCACCTCTCGGTTAGACTCGTTGAGACAGGACTTCAGCTTGGTCACCTCCCCTTCCAGTGTTTCAACTGAAGCCAGCTTTTGGTCTGGAAGGGCAGTTTTATCTTGGGCTTCCTTCTGTGCAGCGGCGAGGTCCGAGTCCTTCTTCTCCAGAGCCAACTTCATTTTCTCTGCAAAAGAAGCAATCGGATCAGACAAGAGCTCGAAGAAATGTTAAAAAAACAGCCGACAGGCAGTTACCTTCCATACCAGCAGCTTCGTCTTGAGCTTTCTTCAGATTCTGCTGGGCCAACTCCAAGTCGAGGTTGAGTTGCCTCTGCTTCTCCTCAAGTTCAGCAAACTTGGAAATGAGAGTACAAGACTTCCGCAGAAGGCAAAAGACGTGTCAATCGACAAGATCAAAGGTTGTTCACTTCCCAGTGGATAAAACTTAAAGAAGTTCGCTTAGACCCCAGCCGACTGCACATAGTCGACTGCAGTCTCGGGGGCTACACCCAGCGGGTGCACTTGGCGTGCCCCCGCTGATTCAGACCCCACTCGAGCGGTCCCCCCGATCGAGTATAAAAAAACACTGTTCAGACCCCAGTCGACTGCCAGCAGTCGACTACGGTCTCGAGGATACACCCAGTGGGTGCACTTAGTGTGCCCCCACCGATTCAGATCCTACTCGACCGGTCCGCCCGAGTCGAGTGGAAGAAAAGAAAGGAAGGTAGAACTCAGACCCCAGTCGACTGCCAGCAGTCGACTGCGGTCTCATGGACTACACCCAGTGGGTGCACTTAGCGTGCGCTCACCGGTTCAGATCCTACTCGCCCAGACCGAGTGGAAGAACGCAACTACCAAAGACAACAAAACACCCAGTGGGTACACTGATTCGACGCAAACAATGAGAGATTGTATAGAAGAAAATTTTTCGGGTAGCATATCCTGATAGAACAAGGACAGTCGAAAAGTCTACTTACCTGGACATTGGCCCGGAGAGCAGCGCTGGCGTAGTAGGCAGCCTGGCTATTCTCATGCACCGTCTTCATCCGCTCCATCATCACGTCAGCCTGTCGGATGGCTTCCGCAGCCGCTTCCGACTGGTTGTCCAGAATGGGGTAGCTGGTGAAGAAGAGAGCAGACGACCCAGGTGCAGCAGCTTGGACCTCCGAGGCGTGAGATGGGACGACTGAAGGAATCACCAGTACAATTGATGGTGCGGGGCGCTCACTCGACAAGGGTACAACGAAGGTTACAGAGGCCCCGCCCGCGTCTTCAGATTGATAGACGGTTGGTGTTGTCGTTGGTCCCTACTGAGACGCCTTACCAGCCATCGCCTTTTTATTCTTCCTGGGCCTAAGGGCCACATCTTCATCGTCATCTCGGAGATTGATGATGTTGGGCGGAGCTGCGGAGAAGATCAGTCGACTCTAAAGTAAACCACTAGAATTCAATCGACCGAGTAGTCAAGGGCAAGATCATAAGAGTTTTTACCTGGGTTGGAGGTGACCGCATCTTCCATCTCCTCGTCTCGGTACTAGAGAGAAGAGGTTCTTGATGTAGCAGCACTGCAAAGACCCGCACCTAGTCAGTTACGTTCTGTTGCTCGAGTCGACAAAAAAAACAAGTCAGATGATTACCCAGAGATGGCAGGGATGGTCACTTTGATCCTGGGCAGAGCTTTTGGCAGTTTGGAGGAGGTGGCTTTCGGTGCTTTTGGCGCTGGAGGCGGCACAACCTTGGGCTGCTTCGGAGCCTTCTCAATCGGCGCTGGGGAAGACGTCCTGGGACGCTTCGAAGACTGCCCGGTCGGCGCGGTCACCAGGTCCGGAGTGCTTGCCGGGTCGTGAGCGTTTTTGGATCTCCTCTCCCTGCGAGGAGGTGAGTCGACCTCTTTGTCTTCAGTCGATTCGTCGCTCTCCTCGTCCTCCTCGGCATCCGAGCGCCACTCGCCGCTCTCGCCCCCGCTCGCTCCTTCCTCGACGTCTTGCTCCTGCACTCCATTGGGCATCGAGTACATGTCAATGAGGGCCTGAAAAGACAACAATCAAAAGAAATTCAGTTGACCATCAACAAGGTGTCACACAGTGAATCGAAAAGATACTTGGTAACACAGAATCATACCTGCTCCGGCTGGCGCGAGTGGTCGAATGGAATCACCCTCCTAGACCCCCGGGGATTGTCTTTCTTGCTGGTGATTCCCATCAGCCACTTCTCCAAGATGTCCTCACTGACATCCTCCGGGTGGATCCGAGTGGAGTCCTCGAGTCCAGAGTACATCCACATCGGATGATCACGAGCCTGAAGCGGTTGGATGCCTCGACCAAGAAAGACCTCCAGCAGGTCCATCCCAGTCACCCCGTCATGGACGAGTTGGACGACCCGCTCGACCAGCACCTTGACCCGCGCCTTCTCTTCTGGGATCACCTTCAGGGAGGAGGGCTTCTCCACTCGAGCCAGAGAAAAGGGAGGAAGTCCAATCGACTAACCCGGGGTCGGCTGGTCCTTACAGTAAAACCAAGTCGACTGCCAGCCCCGGACCGAGTCGGGAAGGATCATTGCTGGGAAGGTGCTCTTGTTCCTCATCTGGATCCCCAGGCCCCCGCACATCTGGATCATGTGCGTCCTCTCATCACTCGGATTGGCCTTTTTGACCGACTAGGAGCGGCAGGTGAAGATGTATTTGAAAAGACCCCAGTGTGGTCGACAGCCCAAGAAATTTTCACACATTGACATGAAAGAAGCCAGATAGACTATGGTGTTTGGAGTGAAGTGATGGAGCTGAGCTCCAAAGAAGTTCAAAAAGCCCCAAAAGAAAGGATGGGGAGGCAGAGAAAACCCGCGATCGACATGGGTGGCGAGGAGAACGCACTCACCCTCCCTTGGCTGCGGCTCGGTCTCGTTCCCCGGGAGCCGCGCCGATTTGTGGGGGATCAGTGCCCCCTCCACCAGGTCATCGAGGTCATCCTGGCTGATCGTCGAGCGGATCCAGTCGCCCCGGATCCATCCCGGTGGCAGGCCGGATCTCGACGAGGATCCGCCCCGGCTGGTCTGCTTGCCCTTCGCCTTCGCGGTCGCCTTCTTCGCGCGCTCCAGTGCCAGCGTCATCTCTTTTCCCATGGCGGCGGATCGAGTTCGAGCGAGGGTTCGGCGACGAGAGCAGGAGCGAGCATGGCAGAGAGGTCAAAGGAAGAAGAAAAGAGAATGGGAGCACATGGGGCAGAGACCCGGTCCGGTGCCTTTTATAAGGTCGTTCCCCGAGTGACTTACTGGTAGGCCTAGATGATCTAAACAAATCCCGCAACAGTCACGCGCGCAGTACACGGCGAAAAAGGTGGCACGGAGATCGAGGAGACTTGCCTAATCCGTCCCGATTACCACGGCCCCTCCTGTCTGGCGCGCTTCCCGAAATTCGAATCCCGCGAAATCCGCGGAGAGCAGAGAAACTTGTCAGACTGAAAACGTCCTCTACATTATCATTCGGAATTCTACCATGAAAATTCACTCAACTAAAACCAAGAATGGACCAAGGCGACTGAAGAAGAAGTTGACGTTGTCTCCTCAGTTCATGGCTCCAGAACAAGTTATACTCACAGCACGAAGAATGAGTCGGAAGTGTTCTCAACTCCTTCCCCACTCAAACCCTGATCCATTCGGGGGCTAATGACGAAGCTATGTACCTAGGGTAGGGTCATGGATCTTTCCAAGATACCCTCCCCAAGGACATCTCTAAAAGAACCAGAAGCAGTCGAAGAGAGATCATCATCCACTCGACCATGAAGTTATGTTCCACTCGACAGCTTTGAAGACACTCGACCATGCGAACAACCACTCGACTACCAGAAGATGTGAAGCCACTCACTCCGCAGAGGTCGGGATTTAAGCCATAGCTTTAATAATCATTTATAGAACTTTACTCCGGACGTTACCAGTAACGCTCCTCCTTTATGAATATTGAACCCTGTGTAACGGAGGGGAGCTGGGGTCCTGGCGCACTCTATATAAGCCACCCCCTCCTCTGGGACAAGGGTTCGCACCTTTTGTAATTCACACACATATATCCAGTCGACCGCCTCCGAGCTCCGAGACGTAGGGCTGTTACTTCCTCCGAGAAGGGCCTGAACTCGTAAAACTCGCGTGTACAACTCCTCCATAGCTAGGATCTTGCCTCTACATTCCTACCCCTATTCTACTCTCAGGCTTAGAATCACGACAGGGAGCGCCCCTCGGGCTGCATTATTCCCAGGCCACATGGGTCTGTCCCTGTGGCATGTATCCCTTTTGCTATGCCTTTAGCTTACCTTGTTGGGGGCGCCCCTCGGGCTGCATCATCCCCACGCCGCTCGGGCCAGACCCAGTGGCATGTATCTTCCTGCATTTATCGAAGTCGATCTGCTCTTCATGCTTAACCTGCCAACTGCTATCACCTGCTCGATCATCGCCTCCCTCGGGGCCCCTACACAGGCACAGCGCTGGTGCATGGTTCCGTCCCTACCACGACCGACAAATCTGAGTGGTCGAGCTCTGGCTCGCGGCACACACCATGCACGTCACCTCACCAGGCCCTCAGTGCCTTCACTTCATCCGGACCAACCAGCGGCAGGCAGGCGGTAGTAACGGCAAACCATGTTTCTTCTTGTGCCTGTCCACAGGGACCCCGCGGGAAGGATAGCAGGCGGCACCACGAGTCTCCTTTTCTCTCGTGCGAATTGCTTGCGCGTTAAAAGGGGGCTCCTGAGCATCGCGACTCAGGGGCTCTTACTGGCTCTCCAGCCCTCACCCCCTAGCCTTGACCAAGGCATCGCGACCTGGCATACCAGTGGCGGCTGAGCTCCCTCGAGGGCCGGGACCTGAGGACGTAGAGCACTAAGAAGAGCTCGGGAGAAGGAAAATTCATACGGACCGACCTAGCTATGTCGCGTAAGTTGGCGCACAGCCCTAGCGCAACATCAGGAATCACCGCGAAGTCAGCAAGATAAGTCTCGCCCTCGGATCGGCTAAATATTTGGGCCTAGTGGTCAGTCACACCATGCCCCAACCCCATTGCGGCCAAGTCATCTTCCTTTATTTCCTTACCATGGTCGCTTGGGCGCTAAGGGGGACCTCCTGAGCATCGTGCCTCAGGGGCTCTGCTACCTCTTGAGCTTGTGTTGGATTTCCCCGAAGAGGAAGGGATGATGCAGCAGAGTAGCGTAAGTATTCCCTCAGTTTTTGAGAACCAAGGTATCAATCCAGTAGGAGGCCACGCTCAAGTCCCTCGTACCTGCACAAAACGATAGCTACTCGCAACCAACGCGATTAGGGGTTGTCAATCCCTTCACGATCACTTACAAGAGTGAGATCTGATAGATATAATATTTTTGGTATTTTTGGTATAGAGATGCAAAGTGAAAAGTAAAAGGCAAAGTAAAAAGCAAAGCAAGATTAAAGTGATGGAGATTGATATGATGAGAATAGACCCGGGGGCCACAGGTTTCACTAGTGGCTTCTCTCAAGAGCATAAGTATTCTACGGTGGGTGAACAAATTACTGTTGAGCAATTGACAGATTTGAGCATAGTTATGAGAATATCTAGGCATGATCATGTATATAGGCATCATGTCCGTGACAAGTAGACCGAAACGGTTCTGCATCTACTACTATCACTCCACTCATCGACCGCTATCCAGCATGCATCTAGAGTATTAAGTTAAAAACAGAGTAACGCTTTAAGCAAGATGACATGATGTAGAGAGATAAATTCATGCAATATGAAATAAAACCCATCTTGTTATCCTCGATGGCAATGATGCAATACGTGCCTTGCTGCCCCTTCTGTCACTGGGAAAGGACACCGCAAGATCGAACCCAAAGCTAAGCACTTCTCCCATGGCAAGAACTACCAATCTAGTTGACCAAACCAAACAGATAATTCGAAGAGACTTGCAAAGATAACCAATCATACATAAAAGAATTCAGAGAAGATTCAAATATTATTCACAGATAGACTTGATCATAAACCCACAATTCATCAGTCTCAACAAAACACACCGCAAAAATAAGAAGATTACATCGAATAGATCTCCACAAGAGAGGGGGAGAACTTTGTATTGAGATCCAAAAAGAGAGAAGAAGCCATCTAGCTACTAACTATGGACCCGAAGGTCTGAGGTAAACTACTCACACTTCATCGGAGAGGCTATGATGATGTAGAAGCCCTCCGTGATGACGGCCCTCTCCGGCGGAGCTCCGGAACAGGCCCTAAGATGGGATCTCATGGATACAGAAAGTTGCGGCGGTGGAATTAGGTTTTTGTCTCCTCTCTGATCGTTTGGGGGTACGTAGGTATATATAGGAGGAAGGAGTATGTCGGTGGAGCGCCGAGGGGCCCACGAGGCAGGGGGGCGCGCCCCCCACCCTCGTGACCGCCTCTTTGACTTCTTGGAGTAGGGTCCAAGTCTCCTGGATCATGTTCGGTGAGAAAATCACGTTCCCAAAGGTTTTATTCCATTTTGACTCCGTTTGATATTCTGTTTCTCCGAAATACTGAAATAGGCAAAAAACAGCAATTCTGGGTTGGGCCTCCGGTTAATAGGTTAGTCCCAAAAATAATATAAAAGTGGAAAATAAAGCCCAATATAGTCCAAAACAGTAGATAATATAGCATGGAGCAATCAAAAATTATAGATACGTTGGAGACGTATCAGGCATCCCCAAGCTTAATTCCTGCTCGTCCTCGAGTAGGTAAATGATAAAAAGAGAATTTTTGATGCAGAGTGCTACTTGGCATAATTTCAATGCAAATCTTCTTAATTGTGATATGAATATTCAGATTTGAAAGATTCAAGACAAAAGTTTATATTGACATAAAAATAATAATACTTCAAGCATACTAACAAAGCAATTATGTCTTCTCAAAATATCATGGTCAAAGAAAGTTATCGCTGCAAAATCATATAGTTTGGCTATGCTCTATCTTCACCACACAAAGTATTTAAATCATGCACAACCCCGATGACAAGCCAAGCAATTGTTTCATACTCTAACTTTTTCAAAACTTTTTCAATCTTCACGCAATACATGAGCGTGGGCCATGGATATAGCACTATTGGTGGAATAGAATGGCGGTTGTGGAGAAGACAAAAAGGAGAAGACAGTCTCACATCAACTAGGCGTATCAACGAGCTATGGAGATGCCCATTAATACATATCAATGTGAGTGAGTAGGGATTGCCATGCAACGGATGCACTAGAGCTATAAGTATATGAAAGCTCAAAAAGAAACTAAGTGGGTGTGCATCCAACTTGCTTGCTCATGAAGACCTAGGGCAATTTGAGGAAGCCCATCATTGGAATATACAAGTCAAGTTCTGTAATGAAAGATTCCCACTAGTATATGAAAGTGACATAACGAGAGACTCTCTACTATGAAAATCATGCTGCTACTTTGAAGCACAAGTGTGGTAAAAGGATAGTAACATTGTCCCTTCTCTCTTTTTCTCTCATTTTTTATTTGGGCCTTTTCTCCTTTTCTATGGCCTCTTTTCTTTCTTTTTTTATTTGGGATTCTTTGGCCTCTTTTATTTATTTTTCGTCCAGAGTCTCATCCCGACTTGTGGGGGAATCATAGTCTCCATCATTCTTTCCTCACTTGGGACAATGCTATAAAAATGATGATCATCACACTTTTATTTTTCTTACAACTCAACAATTACAACTCAATACTTAGAACAAAATATGACTCTATGTGAATGCCTCCGGCGGTGTACCGGGATATGCAATATGACAATGATGAATGTGTCATGATAAACGGAACGGTGGAAAGTTGCATGGCAATATATCTCAGAATGGCTATGGAAATGCCATAATAGGTAGGTATGGTGGCTGTTTTGAGGAAGGTATATGGTGGGTGTATGATACCGGAGAAAGGTGCGTGGTATTAGAGAGGCTAGCAAAGGTGGAAGGGTGAGAGTGCGTATAATCCATGGACTCAACATTAGTCATAAAGAACTCATATACTTATTGCAAAATTCTAGAAGTTATCAAAGCAAAGTATTACGTGCATGCTACTAGGGGGATAGATTGGTAGGAAAAGACCATCACTCGTCCCCGACCGCCACTCATAAGGTAGACAATCAATAAATAAATCATGCTCCGACTTCATCACATAACGGTTCACCATACGTGCATGCTACGGGAATCACAAACTTTAACGCAAGTATTCTTTAAATTCACAACTACTCAACTAGCATGACTCTAATATTATCACCTCCATATCTCAAAACAATTATCATGCTTCAATCTTTTCTTACTATTCAACACACTCAAAAGAAAGTTTCACAAATCTTGAATACCAAGCATATTATTATTAAGCAAATTACCATGCTATTAAGAGGCTCTCAAAATAATTTAAGTGAAGCATGAGAGATCAATAGTTTCTTTAAAACAAATACACCACCATGCTCTAAAAGATCTAAGTGAAGCACATAGAGCAAAATTATAACGCTCAAAAGATATAAGTGAAGCACATAGAGCAAAATTACATAGCTCAAAAAGATATAAGTGAAGCACATAGAGCAAAACTACATAGCTCAAAAGATATAAGTGAAGCACATAAAGTATTCTATGAAATTTTAATTCATGTATGGCCCTCTCAAAAGGTGTGTACAGCAAGGATGATTGTGGCATACTAAAACACAAACACACAAATAATACAATACGCTCCAAGCAAAACATATATCATGTTGGTGAATAAAAATATAGCTCCAAGTAAATTACCGATGGAAGTGGACGAAAGAGGAGATGCCTTCCGGGGCATCCCCAAGCTTTGAATTTTTGGTGTCCTTGTATTATCTTGGGGGTGCCATGGGCATCCCCAAGCTTAGGCTCTTGCCACTCCTTGTTCCATAATCCATCACAAGAATTCACCCAAAACTTGAAAACTTCACAACACAAAACTTAAAGTAGAAAACTCGTGAGCTCCGTTAGAGAAAGAAAACAAAAGACCACTTCAAGGTACTGTAATGAACTCATTATTTATTTATATTGGTGTTAAACCTACTGTATTCCAACTTCTCTATGGATTATAAACTATTTTACTAGCCATAGATTCATCAAAATAAGCAAACAACACACGTAAAACAGAATCTGTCAAAAACAGAACAGTCTGTAGTAATCTGTAACTAACGCAAACTTCTGGAACCCCAAAAATTCTAAAATAAATTGATGGAAGTGAGGAATTTATCTATTAATCATCTGCAAAAATAATTAACTAAATATCACTTTCCAAATAAAAATTACAGCAGTTCTCGTGAGCGCTAAAGTTTCTGTTTGTTTACAGCAAGTTCAACAAGACTTTCCCCAAGTCTTCCCAACGGTTCTACTTGGCACAAACACTAATTAAACAAAAAAAAACACAACCAAAACATAGGCTAAATAAATTATTTATTACTAAACAGGAGAAAAAATCAAGGAATAAAAATAAAATTGGGTTGCCTCCCAACAAGCGCTATCGTTTAACGCCCCTAGCTAGGCATAAAAGCGAGGATAGATGTAGGTATTGCCATCTTTGGTAGGCAATCCATAAGTGGCTCTCATAATAGTTTCATATACCAATTTTATTTTCTTTCTTGGGAAGTGTTCCATGCCCTTTTTAATGTAAATTTAAATCTAATATTCCCTTCCTTTATATCAATAATCGAACCAACCGTTATAAGGAAAGGTCTACCAAGAATAATAGGGCAAGAAGGATTGCAATCTATATCAAGAACAATGAAATCTACGGGCACATAATTCCTATTTGCAACAATAAGAACATCATTAATCCTTCCCATAGGTTTCTTAATAGTGGAATCCGCAAGATGCAAGTTTAGAGAGCAATCATCAAAATTACGGAAACCTAGCAAATCGCACAAAGTCTTGGGAATAGTAGAGACACTAGCACCCAAATCACACAAAGCATAAAACTCATGATCTTTAATTTTAATTTTTATAGTCGGTTCCCACTCATCATAGAGTTTTCTAGGGATAGAAACTTTCAACTCAAGTTTTTCTTCATAAGATTGCATCACGGCATCAACAATATGTTCGGTGAAGGCTTTCTTTTGACTATAAGCATGTGGAGAATTTAGCACGGATTGCAAATAGGAAATACAATCAATTAAAGAGCAACTTTCATAGTTAAATTCCTTGAAATCCAATATAGTGGGTTTAGCAACATCTAGATTTTTATTTCTTTCAATCCCACTTTCATCAATTTCATCATAAAGATCTAAATACTCCGAATTTTTAGAATGCCTTCTAGGTAAAGGAAGATCATATTCAGTTTCATCAAGATTCATATTGCGAAACAAAGATTTAATAGGAGACACATCAATAACTTTTAGATCTTCATCTTGATTTTCATAGGAATTGGAAGAACATGCTTTAATAAAGGCATCTTTGGAAGCACGCATCCTAGCGGTTCTTTCCTTGCACTCATCAATGGAAATTCTCATGGCTTTGAGAGACTCATTGATATCATGCTTAGGAGAAATAGATCTAAGCTTTAAAGAATCAACCTCAAGAGAAATTCTATGAACGTTCCTAGCCAAATCATCAACTTTAAGCAATTTCTCTTCAAGCAAAGCATTAAAATTCTTTTGTGAATTCATAAACTGTTTAACACTATTATCAAATTCAGATGGCATCTTATTATAATTTCCATAAGAGTTGTTGTAGGAATTCCCATAATTATTAGAAGGATTACTAGGATATGGCCTTGGATTAAAATCCCCTCTATAAGCGTTGTTACCAAAATTATTCCTACCAACAAAATTCACATCCATAGATTCATTGTTATTCTCAATCAAAGTAGACAAAGGCATATCATTAGGATCAGAAGAAACACTCTTAGTAGCAAATAATTTCATAAGTTCATCCATCTTTCCACTCAAAACATTGATTTCTTCTATCGCATGCACTTTTTTATTAGAAGATCTTTCAGTATGCCATTGAGAATAATTAACCATAATATTATCTAGGAGTTTAGTAGCATCTCCTAAAGTGATTTCCATAAAAGTGCCTCCCGCGGCCGAATCTAAAAGATTTCTAGAAGAAAAATTCAATATGGCATAAAATTTTTGTATAATCATCCACAAATTCAAACCATGAGTAGGGAAATTACGTATCATTAATTTCATTCTCTCCCAAGCTTGTGCAACATGTTCATGATCAAGTTGCTTAAAGTTCATAATATCGTTTCTAAGAGAGATGATCTTAGCAGGAGGGAAATACTTAGAGATAAAAGCATCTTTGCACTTGTTCCAAGAATCAATACTATTTTTAGGCAAAGATGAAAACCAAGCTTTAGCACGATCTCTAAGCGAAAAAGGAAATAGCTTCAATTTAACGACATCATTATCGGCATCTTTTTTCTTTTGCATATCACATAAATCAACGAAGCTATTCAGATGAGTAGCGGCATCTTCACTAGGAAGGCCGGCGAATTGATCTTTCATAACAAGATTCAACAAAGCAGTATTGATTTCACAAGATTCAGTATTGGCAAGAGGAGCAATCGGAGTGCTAAGGAAATCATTATTATTGGTATTGGTGAAGTCACACAATTTGGTAGTATCTTGAGCCATCGCGACAAACAAGCAATCCAACACACGGGTAAAAAAAAGGCAAGCGGGCAAAAAGAGGCAAATAGAGAGGGAGGATAGAGAGAGAGAGAGAGAGAGAGAGAGAGGGCGAATAAAACGGAAAGGGTGAAGTGGGGGAGAGGAAAACGAGAGGCAAATGGCAAATAATGTAATGCGAGAGATAGGGATTGTGATGGGTACTTGGTATGTTGACTTTTTGCGTAGACTCCCCGGCAACGACGCCAGAAATCCTTCTTGCTACCTCTTGAGCTTGCGTTGGATTTCCCCGAAGAGGAAGGGATGATGTAGCAGAGTAGTGTAAGTATTTCCCTCAGTTTTTGAGAACCAAGGTATCAATCCAGTAGGAGGCCACGCTCAAGTCCCATCGTACCTGCACAAAACGATAGCTACTCGCAACCAACGCGATTAGGGGTTGTCAATCCCTTCACGGTCACTTACGAGAGTGAGATCTGATAGATATAATATTTTTGGTATTTTTGGTATAGAGATGCAAAGTGAAAAGTAAAAGGCAAAGTAAAAAGCAAAGCAAGATTAAAAGTGATGGAGATTGATATGATGAGAATAGACCCGGGGGCCATAGGTTTCACTAGTGGCTTCTCTCAAGAGCATAAGTATTCTACGGTGGGTGAACAAATTACTGTTGAGCAATTGATAGAATTGAGCATAGTTATGAGAATATCTAGGCATGATCATGTATATAGGCATCACGTCCATGACAAGTAGACCGGAACGATTATGCATCTACTACTATTACTCCACTCATCGACCGCTATCCAGCATGCATCTAGAGTATTAAGTTAAAATAGAGTAACGCTTTAAGCAAGATGACATGATGTAGACAGATAAATTCATGCAATATGAAATAAACCCCATCTTGTTATCCTCGATGGCAACGATGCAATACGTGCCTTCCTGCCCCTTTTGTCACTGGGAAAGGACACCGCAAGATCGAACCCAAAGCTAAGCGCTTCTCCCATGGCAAGAACTACCAATCTAGTTAGCCAAACCAAACAGATAATTCGAAGAGACTTGCGAAGATAACCAATCATACATAAAAGAATTCAGAGAAGATTCAAATATTATTCATAGATAGACTTGATCATAAACCCACAATTCACTGGTCTCAACAAACACACCGCAAAAGAAGAAGATTACATCTAATAGATCTCCACAAGAGAGGGGGAGAACTTTGTATTGAGATCCAAAAAGAGAGAAGAAGCCATCTAGCTACTAACTATGGACCCGAAGGTCTGAAGTAAACTACTCACACTTCATCAGAGAGGCTATGATGATGTAGAAGCCCTCCGTGATGGCGGCCCTCTCCGACGGAGCTCCGGAACAGGCCCTAAGATGGGATCTCGTGGATACAGAAAGTTGCGGCGGTGGAATTAGGTTTTTGGCTCCTCTCTGATCGTTTGGGGGTATGTAGGTATATATAGGAGGAAGGAGTACGTCGGTGGAGCGCCGAGGGGCCCATGAGACAGGGGGGCGCGCCCTAGGGGGGTGGGCGCACCCCCACCCTCGTGACCACCTCTTTGACTCCTTGGAGTAGGGTCCAAGTCTCCTGGATCACGTTCGGTGAGAAAATCACGTTCCCAAAGGTTTTATTCCGTTTGGACTCCGTTTGATATTCTGTTTCTCCGAAATACTGAAATAGGCAAAAAAAACAGCAATTCTGGGCTGGGCCTTCGGTTAATAGGTTAGTCCAAAAAATAATATAAAAGGGGAAAATAAAGCCCAATATAGTCCAAAACAGTAGATAATATAGCATGGAGCAATCAAAAATTATAGATACGTTGGATACGTATCAGGCTCTTACTGGACCTCGGGCCGCGCACCTCCTAGCCTTGACCACGACATCGCGACCTGGCATACCAGCGACGGCTGTAGCCGCCTTGGGACCGGGACCCGTCAGCGGAGAGCAACAAGCTGTCGCGGGGAAAGAAAGGGGGGACCGAGCCTTAACGGGACACGAGTTCATAAAATCTTCATAACAAGGAAGATAAGTACAAAGGCATTGCAGATCCTTACATGCGCCCATGGGGTGATTCATGATTCTTCGCAGGAAACAAAAGCTGATGCTAAGGGGGTCCTATCTACATCCTTCCGTGGCGGACGCCATCATCAACAGTGGGCCACGGGAGGCCGGCGCCAACCCTATCCAGATCAGCGGCGGCGGCGGCCGGACGCCGCAGCCCTGCTCCGAGCACGGCGAGAGCTCGGGGGGACGTAGCTGTCATCGCTCGTCTCCGGAGTCTTGTAGAGCTCAGGAGAGCTGCTGGACTCCCAAGGGCTGCTGCTGCTGGAGTGGTCGCGAGCGGAGCGCGCATCAGCCTCGCGCTCTTCTCCGGAGCAGCACTCCAGGCGACAACCCTCGGCGTCGAAGACCTTGAAGAAGAGCGTGGAGGCACCGTCGTACTCGAAGTGGATCGCGAGGGCGCCCCTCGCACGACAGACTCGAGCAATCTCTCCCCAGCCGCGGCTCATGAAGATCTTGCCGATGGGGACCGCTTCGATCTTCGCTCCGGTCGCTGGAGCGCTGTAGTCGGCGTGCTGCAGCCAGAGCTCAAAAGGCCCCCTCAGCGGCATCACGTCGGAGAAGAACCACGGGAAGTGGATCCAGGAGCTCGGAGGCATCGGCACCCACAACACCAACTCGCGTGAGGAGTCCGCGACATGGACGACATACGTCGCCGTGGCGCGGTGACCCCGGATGCAGCATGGGCGGCATTGCTAATCACTTCGTCCTCCCGAGCCCTCGGCTTGGGCGTACAGGGGTAGCGGGTACCCCGGTGGAGGCCACTCGCACCTAGGCCTCATCACCACTTGCGTCGCCATTTCATTGCGGGGATGGATCGACCTCTTCTTTGGCGGGAGTGGCTCCGGGACATCCCGGGAGGCTTTCCCCTTCTCTTCGACGGAGAACCTTCTGATAGGCGCCATCAGAGGCACTGCAAGCAATGAAGCAAAGAAGAAGCAAGCAAGCGAGGAAGAGATGGGCGACGGGGGATCTGCCCCCCTCTCCATTTATAGCGGAAGAAGGCCAACCGGCACCTCCCATGATCACAGGTAATGATGGTTTCCCTTGCATGTCGCAGGGACTTGTCAAGTCGTGCAGTCACCGAGGCAGCGTGGGGAAGCGGAGACGCCCACGTCCAATCAACTGCCATGCATCAACCGAGGCCGCAGGCTTTGGGGGCCCGCAGTGCTCCGAACTTGACCCTTGGCTTCGCCGTGAAGCCAAGCCCGAGCGCACCTTGGGCCCGGGGGCTACTGTCGGTGTTCTAGGAATCGGGGTCCCCAGACTTGCCTGCCTGCGGCCCGCGGCGTGGCGGAGCCAGCAGGCCATACGACCCATCTTCACCAACAAGGCACCCAAGACCCTCGCAAGGGGCCAAGCCTCGCGAGGCGGACGACGCAAGACCTCCTCTCGAGTGGCCTGGTCAGGCAGGCTTGCGAGGAGCGGAGATATCAAGGCGAGGCGAACCTCACGAGGCTCTCGTGACATGAGCCATGACGATTGACACCAGGCGGGCGCCAGCGCGCGTAGCGTCCTTGTTTCCTCTTTGGTGCAAAGGAGGCAAGCGCAGCCGCGGAGTACCGAGGCCTCAGGCAAAGGTTGCCATTTCGGTGCAACAAGACCAAGACCAAGAGGACTACAAGATGGAGGTCATCGTGGAGCCCAAGACGGCGTCACTACCAGAGCTTTGTGCAGGCGAAGACTACTTTTGTCAGGACGGCTCGTACTAGTTGTCCCCCTTCAAACTTGCCCGCCATTGCTAGCTCCCTTCCCGCTCGATATTTGGGAAGAGGACCAGGGCCTCTATAAATAGGACTAGCCACCACCAAAGGGGGGATTGAATCCTGGTACTACAAGTTCATACGCACAAGAACACCTCAACCTCAGGAGGATGTTCTTCCCTTGTACTGTTCATCATCGGCCCAAGAGGCAATCCACCACCACACCGGAGTAGGGTATTACACCACAACGGTGGCCCGAACCAGTATAAACCCCGTGTCTTTCTGTGTTGTGAGTTTGTCGAGTTCGTCCGCAAGATCTTAGCGAGCTAGAGCGTAGATTGGTAGAAGGGAAAGACTTCGCGCGCACCCCCGTGTTAGAACCTTAAGGGTTAATCGGAACCCCATCTTCGACAGCGGTGCACCCTTGGCTTGGTGTTCTTCCCGAACCGCCACCAGGGCCGCGCTGGCTGAGTACGGGGTGGAGGCAACATAGAGCACCAGGGGCTCGCGAGGTCGCGGCGCCACCATCACTGGAGGGCTGGTCAGGTATCTCTTGAGGTCTTGAAAAGCTTGGTCGGCCTCCAGGGTCCACTCGAACGGGCCCTTCTTTTTCATCAGCTTGAAGAAGGGTAGGGCGCGCTCTCCCAGCTTGGAGATGAAGCGCCCCAATGCAGTCACCCGACCAGCCAACTTCTGCATTTCCTTGAGGGTCTATGGTGGACTCATGTCTTCAATGGCCTTCACCTTCTCTAGGTTGGCCTCGATCCCCCTGTGGGACACCAGGAAACCCAGCAGCTTGCCGGAAAGGACGCGAAACATGCATTTCTCCGGATTGAGCGACAAGTCCACCTGACAAAGGCTTTCAAAGGTCTCCTCTAGGTCTCGGATCAAGGTTCTCGCCTCCCGGGACTTCACCATGATGTCGTCGACGTAGACTTCAGCGTTTCTCCCGAGCTGCCGCCCTAAGGCGACGTGCATGAGTCATTGGAAGGTTGCGCCCGCATTGCGCAGCCCGAACGGCATGCAAGTGTAGCAGTACACCCCACACGGGGTCAGGAAGGCCATCTTCTGAGTCTTCTCCACATCTTATACCATCATCTTGATCTGGTGATATCCTGAGAACGCGTCCAAGAAGCATAGCAAGTCGCACTCAGCGGTGGAGTCGACGATCTGGTCGATGCGTGGACGCAGGAACGAATCTTGGGGGCAGGCCTTGTTGAGGTTGGTGAAGTCAATGCACATCTACTCCTTCCCGCCTTTCTTGGGGATGAAGACGGGGTTCGCCAGCCACTCGGGGTACCGAACCTCGCGTATGACACCCGCATCCTCCAACTTGTGAGTTTCTTAGACGATGAAAGCTTGCTTCTTCGTGGACTGCCGCCTTGCCTTCTGCTTCACAGGGTGTACATTGGGGAACACCTTCAGGTGGTGCTCTATTACCTCTCTTGGGACCCCTACTAGCTGGTCGGGCTCCCAGGCGAACACTCCCTTGTTTGCATGCAAAAACTTCACTAGCGCCTCCTCCTGAGCAGGCTCGAGGTTGGTGCCTATGGTAAAGGTTGCCCCTGAGGACCCGTCCTCCTCGACCAACACTTGCTTGGTTTCTACCTTGGCCTGAGTGAAGAACTGCTTCTTTTTGGTTGGCGCGGCTCCCTTGGCCTTGGAGGTATCCGTGTCGGCGAGTTGTGCCGTCGCGGCGGCCTTGAGGGCAAGCTTGAGCGCCGCCAGGGCCTCCTTGGCGTCCCCCTTGATGGTGAGGACACCCTGGCATCTTCACGAGATTGTAAGCATGATGGGTTGCTGCCATGAACTGGGCCAGAGCTGGGCACCCGAGGATGGTGTTGTATGAGAAGCCAATGCAGGCGGTGTCGAAGTCGATGAGCTCGGTGCGGTAGTTGTCGCGTGTGCCGAAGGTCACGGGGAGGCAGATCTACCCCAGGGAGCGGGCGGGGCCACCGCCAACTCCCGAGAAGGGCTTGCTGGGGTGGAGTCGCTCGAATTGTACGTGAAGGAGGCTGAAGGTCTCGACGGAGAGCACATTGAGGCCGGCGCCGCTGTCGACGAGCGTCGTGGTGATGGATATGTGGCAGATGGTGGGTGCGCACAGCATCGGGAGTGCACCCGAGCCGACGATGGAGGCGGGATGATCCTCCGAGTCGAAGGTGAGGTCAGCCTCAAGCGTGGCCCAGCCGGGTGGAGCCCTCGGGCGCTTGGAAGCGACGCCAATCTGGCGAAAGTACGGCTTGATGTGCCGATCTGAGGGTGGTGCTTCCAAACCACCGAGAAGAGCTGCAACGATGGGGGCCGCCGGTTCCCCGAAGCGAGTGACGAAGAGGCCGCGCAGCTCCTCCCAGGTGGCGACAGAAGACTCTGGCAAGTGGAGGAGCCAGGCGCGTGGCGCGCCCACAAGGGCCATTGGGAACCAGTTGGCTATGACCTTGTCGTCGCCCCCGGCTTCCTGGACAACCTCCTCGTATGCCAGCAGGAAAGCCGACGGGTCTGCCGCGCCGTCGTAGCACGGCGGCATCTCCGGCTTGAACTTGGGTGGCCACTGCACCTGCCGCAAGGCGGGGGCAAGGGCTCGGAGCCCCCGAGCTCCGCTGTGGTCACCAGTGGATCGAGCTGGAGGGGCGCCCGCCATGCGGAACGGGCGTGGAGGTGGGGCATGAGCCGACGGAAGGAAGACTCTGGCGCGCCCCTACCTGGCGCGCCAAATGTCGGATCACAGGTTCCAACAAAACCCTTAAGGTTCAAACACTGGGGGTGCGCGTGAAGATCTCCCCCCTTATCGATCCACGTCCTAACTTAGCCTAGATCTCACGAACTAACTCGACGAACTCGCAACACAAGGACACAAGATTTATACTGGTTCGGGCCACCGTTGTGGTGTAATACCCTACTCCAGTGTGGTGGTGGTGGATTGCCTCTTGGGCTGAAGACGAACAGTACAAGGGGAAGAACAGCCTCCTGAGGTTGAGGTGTTCTTGTGCTTGGTGGGTGTGCCACCCAGGATGTGGTGGATCCAATCTCTATATCTCCCTCTCTAGCTACGGTGGTGGCTAGTTCTATTTATAGTGGCCCTGGTCCTCTTCCCAAATATTGAGCGGGAAGGGAGCCAACAACGGCCAATTTGAAAGGGGACAACTAGTACAAGCTATCCTGACAAAAGAAGTCTTCGCCTGCCAAAGGCTCTGGTGGTGACGCCGTCTTGGGCTCCACGGTGACCTCCGTCTTTCCGTCCTTCCGGTCTTGATCTCGTTGCACCAATATGGAAACCTTTGCTTGATGCCTCGGTACTCCATGCCTGCGTTTGCCCCCTTAGCACCAAAGAGGAAACAAGGACGCTGCGCGCGCTGGCGCCCGCCAGGCGCGTGCCTGGTCTTGATCATCATGGCTTATGTCACAAGGACCTTGCGAGGTTCGCCTGGCCTTGAACTCTCTGCCGCTCATGAGCCAACCTGATGAGGCCGCTCCTGAGGAGGTCTTGTGTCGTCCGCCTCGCGAGGCTTGGCCCCTGGCGAGGGTCTTGATTCCTTGTTGATGAAGATGGGCCGTACAGGCCTACCAGCAAAGCCACGCCGTGGGCCACATGCAGGCAAGCCTGGGGACCCCTGTTCCCAGGACGCCGATAGCGCGCTCCCCGTCGAGTTGAGCCTCCGCCTCCCGGTCCTCCTTTAATATCGCCAGGCTGAACTGCTGGTCCGCCTGCACCATGAGGGACCCGGACGCCGGCACGAAGTCGATGTCCATCGTCTTATACGCATCGGGGGACTTCTGCGCCACAACCTCCGCCATGAACATTGGATTGGCTTCCTCCTCCTCGTAGCCTAGCTCCAGAGAACTCGGGGATTGGTGCGCGCAAAGCGAGCTTGGGAACGGAGGTCTATGGCGCCGACCGCCACCGCAATTTCTGCGCGGCGCTCCCGGGTCAGCAACTTGTAGTACGTGATCTCGCAGCGCACCATGGCTTTCCGGCGAACCAGGGGACGCTTGATGCGGGCTAGGGGATCGAAAGGTGGGGGAATGGGCTAGAGAGGAGGTGTGGTTTTGGGGCAGTGGCTGGTGTAGGCCGAGCAGCGAAGGTTCTGGTGTGAATAGTGGTTCCGGTGACGACCTGTCAATTGGTTTTGACTATACATCGCTCTTGTCGTGTTCGCGAAGCACCCCGGCACGCTGGACCCTCCATGTTGCTCATCGAATGGAACGCGCTTTGTCTTGCATTTTCGCTCGCTTGTGGGACCATAGTTGAGAGCAAACCGACGTCCCTCCCCTCCCCCGCCCGCTTCATTTATACTACTACTCCCTCTGTTTCATGCGGATTAAATGAAAATAGAGGGAGTATACTACAGATGAGGATCCCCTAACATGGCCGAACCCATTGAGTAACTGACATGCGGGCCTAGCAAGCATGGGGCCTGCCAGTAAGTGACCGAAAGGGAGGGTAAGGCAGGGATAACTACGTCAGATGATCCACTTCCACTACTACTCCCTCCTTCCATCTATACAGGGCCTAATGCGTTTTTCGAGGCTAACTTTGACCAAATGTTAGAGTAATAATATATGACATGCAACTTACACAAAGCATATGGTCAAATTCGTATGTGAAAGGAGCTTCCAATGATATAAATTTCACATTATACATCTCATGTACTCCCTCCTTCCATTTATATAGGGCCTAATGTGTTTTCGAGGCTAACTTTGACCAAGTGTTAGAGCAATAATATATGACATGCAAGTTACACAAAGCATACCGTTGAATTCTTCATGAAAGAAGCTTCCAATGATATAATTTTCACATTATACATCTCATGTATTATTAATCTTATCAATAGTTAAAGGCGGTCTTGAAAAACACATTAGGCCCTATATAGATGGAAGGAGGGAGTACCATTAATCTTGTCAATAGTCAAAGGCGGTTTTGAAAAATGCATTAGAGCATGGTTAATAATGTAGCCGGCTGTTGGCTATAAAGAGATGCCACCTCACTTAGAGCCATCACAAAAAATACTCATATAAGCATTTAATATTTGCATGGTTAAGTAATAGGTTGGCTCTTAGAATGGCTATTAGGTTGGCTCTAAGAATTTAATATTTGCATGAGCAAGGTATATGATTGGAAGAGAGTTGCATGCATGCATACTATTTTTTTCTTGATCTATGTGTTATAGCCGAGCTGTAGAATAAGAGCCCGCTTCACTCTCTCTCCTCTCTTCTCACTCCTCCAAGTAGGATTTTAATGACATGGCAAGTCTTATAGCCTGCTGACGAGGCCTTATTAAACTTGCTCTTAGGCCCTATATAAATGGAAGGAGGGAGTACTATGAGCACTGCATACTCTACTACAGATGTTGTCAGTACTCCACTAGTACTATTGGACAGGGATCTTAAAAAAGTTACTATTGGACCGGCTATATGTGGCAAAATCCTAGTAGGAAGAGCATGTGCGAGAACAAGCACATTCACGTGGTTGAAAACAAATTGGAAACCATCTTTGTTTGAATACAAATCTAGGAGTACATACGAATCTAACAATATTGATTTGGCGTTGTTGAATGTTGATACTTTTTCTGTGATTGTGATCAAAGTAGAGATACTTTGACTACACATAAAACTTATATGTAAACTAGAAAGGATCGGAGGGAGTATATAGTATATTGTACGTTCAAAAGAGAAACGAACATTGAATACCCTTTATATATGATTTGCGGATTCTATGATCACCGGTTCAAAATTTTGAATCCGCCTTAGGTATCACACATGCACCCACTCGTTCTCTCTCGATTTCATCTCGGGGTCCAGAGATCGATTGAAAGAGGACTAGGGTGGGTACAATACGTTCGTTTCGCTTATGAACATACAATATACTCCCTCTGATCCCCACAACCACCCCCCGCGGGTCATTTCTATCATAGAAACAGACCATACATATATCTCATTGCACGACACACAATTGATCTCTCAACATCAATCGATCTCGTCAAGATGTATCGGGGCATGAACCGAATGGTATGTCAAAGCTAAGACAGGAAGCAACACGTAGTGGAGGCAAAGTGAAATTTTAAATGAACCGTTTGTTTGTATGCATGTCGGACAAATTACAACATTATAAATACAAGCATGGTGTAGGCCCACATGCGAATGATACTCGGCGGAATGTTCAAATGAGGCATGCGGGAGGATGGACTTGGCCGGAGGGTGGCATGATTGATGGAGAAGGTGGTTGGAGAGGAATGAGAAATAAGCAACACCACATGATTATACTTGAATGGCTCAAATAAACAATAAGTTGTCTCGTTTTCCCTTCCGTCTTGGTCATGGAGTAAGATACTCCCTCCATTTTTATTTACTCTGCATATTAGGTTTGACTGAAGTCACACTTCATAAAATTTGACCAAATTTATAGAAAAATATGAACATTTACAATAGCAAATCTATATGATGTGAAAGTATATTCAATAATGAATCTAATGGTATTGATTAGTTATTGTATATGTTATTATTTCTGTCTATAAACTTTGTCAAAGTTTACAAATTTTGACTTTGAGCAAAGCTAAAATATGGAGTAAATAAAAATAGAGGGAGTACGCAGGGACTAGTATAGTTACTACTGTCGGAACATGGTATGTTGGACCCCTAAATGCGGGCACGGACCGGGCACACCTCAATTATTCCTTCAAACAGTTGTACACCTACATTAGCACACCATCCGGCTACTTAATCAAGTGTTATGCTTCACTAGTTGAAAAGGAAAAGGGTGGTACCGTACCCAAAACCACCACACTTGGGGATAGGGTAACAACTTGGTACTCTACCACGTTTGAACCAGGGCACAAAAACCACCTGTTCTACGCCTAATGCACAACACGGAGCACTGGCGTTGAATTTGGCCGGGAAAACAGGGAAACCGACATGTGGGGCACACCTGTCAAGACGACATGGCGTATACTAGTCCAAAGGAGGAGCTGGCCCATGACCTTCTCGCCACCGGCAACCGTTTATGTGGGTCGTGGGGGCCAGCAACGTGGCGCAACTCCCGCACCGCCTCTGGACATGGCGACCGCGGTGAGCGACATGCTCATCATCGTTGGACATGGTCGGCTTTAGTGTGCCAGGGGTGGCGTTAGCGCTGTGGCACGAACAGCAGATCAACACCCGGCTCGTCGAGGATGCATGGGACACCGAAGTGCACGCGCGCCGCGACGCATCCACGGAGTGGTGTAGCACGACCAACTGCATCCTCGGGACCTGAGACCTTGCCGGGTCGTCTTGCTTTTTCAATGACATGTGGGGATCACATGTGAGCAAAGGGCATCTCCAACGTTGCCATGACCACAGCTGACTACCCTGGCACACCAAAAACCCTCGTCGCTCGCGCCGTCGCACAGTGTGTTCCCAGCCGGCGCCAGCTGCCCGCATTCATGCCATCCATCCGTATGCCGTCGTTAAGAGGCTCGGTGCCCGAGGAACCAACTCCGGTGACTTAATGACACACCCGGAGGCTTGGCCTCACCGGAATGCGCTACTTAAAGCGGTAACGCCCAGCTAAACTCCACACCATAGCACATCATCCTGCTACCTGGCACCACATCTGCCATGACCGCGAGCACGAACGCTCTGCAGGAGAGCTTGTATTCGAGGATGAAGCTTGAGGTTGCCTCCCTCGCTCAAGTCACCGCTCGCGACACAATAGTAGCATAGCCGGACGCGGACGCACAAGCGGTGGCCACGCTGGCGGCCAACGACGGGAGCACCGTCAGCCACGCGTCCTACTTGTTGCCGTCCAACGTTCGACACCGCCGAGGTCGGGGACTCCTCCGAAGATGAGTAGGGCATGGGAGGCGACAGGGCATGGTGTGCCAACTGGCCGGTCCATCTCCCGTGTTCTACTCTTCCTCACCGGAGACCGCACCTTCACTTCACGGGTCTTGAACCCCGCCCTCGTAAATGGAGATCGCTGATGGAGGACGTCGGTTGCCGTCGTAGAATAGGTTTAGGGTCGGGTTTCTTTATTTTTCTGTCCTATAAAAGTTCAAAATGTAATGAAAATCTGCCGTGTTTGAATTAATCTCGTCCGGTGTATATGAACTTTCACAATAATAGTAAGATATATTGTAGGAGTATATGGAATGATGATTCATTTTTGTGTGTATAAACTTAGAAGGTTTGACCCAAGACAAAGCTAATATGCGAAGTAAACAAACACATAGGGTCTACATACACAATTTATCTTAGGCACTCCAATAGTATGTCCACTACACATTCACGCATGTCACATCTTTCTACATCTATGGCAACCTATGAAAGGGTTAACGTAAATTGCCACTTTCTCTCCTCCCTGATTTTCATGGCGGTGGGCCCCTCCCTCCCCCAATCTACAATCAACAGCTCACATGTTTCACATCATGTTAATTACGTAACTGGGATTGCGTAGGTGTAGCATTACTCGTCCTAAAAAGCCCAACTAACCCAACAACCCAGCATATCGCGCGGGAAAAGACCTGGTCGCACCATTTTAGTACGGATTACCGGATTACTAGTAGTAGTATCGATGGATCGCGCGAAGCACCAATTTTAAAAGGAAAAAAGGTGGTACACTTACAGCACCCCTGTCGCGGTCGCATTGCACCCCACACATGTTCGGTCCTGCACACGGCTCACGCAAACAGAACACGCTTCGGCTTGCCTCTTCACTGACACGTGGGATTGCACTTGGAGAAACCTACCATGCACCAAACTCCTCCCGCCCACCGCGTGAAAATCCCCCCCCCAAATTCCCCCTAGATCCCAAATTCAATCGCCCTTCGGCCAACTAGCCAATAATATTCCCCAAACCCTCCTCCCCCAACCCCCCTCCACTACATTCTCTCCGCCAAAGCCGCCCTCCCCACCGCGCCGATACGTCAGCGCCGCGGTTCATCGAGGGGACGCATGGCGATCCTCTCGCTCTCACAGTACGCTCTCATAGACTGTCATCCTCTAGCCACACCGCCACCGCTAGTGACGTTCTTGTGGAGACACACGAGGGTCAGCGTCATCACCGTTGGCGACGTTCGTGTGGAGACACATGGTGATCAGCTTCTCCCATGGTACACATATTCTAGACTGGGGCCCCGTGCATGTCGGTGTAGCGCTGAATGTTAGCTGATAGATGCTGTTAATCTCACTGTTTGCCGAAGTAGTTTACAGTCAATATGCTCTGCTTAAGAAGCTTCCTTGCCCTGTTCTGCACTCAATCTGCTTAGCTGAAATGGCATGCCAAGCCCGATTAGTTGCTAAAATATCCTACCATATATTTATTGTGACGTAGATTGCCATGGTCTAGTAGCCAATCTGTTAGGTGAAATAGCTCTACACCGTTTTATACTTGATCTTTGTTGCTGAGATGGCCTTCGATAGCTCGATGGTTGTGTGCTCGGCCTCATTGATTGCTGAAACATCCTGCCATAATTTAGCACTCAAATCTGTTTGCTGAATTAGCTTTACATATATTTCATTTCTTAGATTTGCTTGTCCAAATATCTTGACATAGCTTTAGACATCGACCTAGGTATTTTTTCTGGACTTCATAAAAATGCATATATGTTTTTCCTGTAATATCTAGTAGAAGAACTAATTTGTATGTGTAGCAGATGGACATGATTTGGATAACTTCTGCTCGAAGATTCTCCGTTGCATATGTCGAGGGGGTTGAAAACTTCATGAAGTTTATCAGAGCTGAGTACGGTGGCCCGAAATCAGATGTCCTCTGCCCGTGTAGCAGTTGTATGAATTCAGTTAAAAGACCCCAGTCAACTGTGCAAAATCATCTACACTTGTATGGGATGTCTATCACATATACTAGGTGGGTTCATGATGGTGAAGCTGTGAATGTCAATGTTACTGACTATGTGGAAGCAGCATATCACCATCTTGATCTGCCTGATGCTCAGGTAGAAGAGGAGGAGGAGGTGGTGGTGGCGGAGCCAGTGAGTTTGACCAACATTGAAACAATGCTACGAAATGCTCGTGCATTTCGTGAACTTTCACCTATAAAAGAAAAACGGTGGGCCCGCATGTTGGAACAATGCAACGTGGCTGTCACCCCAGGAAATAAGTTGTCAGTATTCTTATCTATGGTCACCTTTCTTCAGGTGAAGACATCTAAGCGGATGACCAACAAATCATTCGATGCGATGTTGGCTGCTTTCCACAAATCTTTCCCAGATGCGTCTGAGCTGCCACACACCTACAGTAAAATGAAGAATTTCCTTCATGCAGTTGGAATTGGATATGGCATGATCCATGTTTGTAAGAATAATTGTGTTCTATTCCAGAAGGATTATGCCAACTTAAGTGAATGCCCAAAATGCAAATCATCAATATGGAAAGATGGCGATGCTGTGAAGAGGATTCCTCATAATGTTCTGAGACATTTTCCAATTATACCAAGATTGCAGAGGTTGTTTCATGATGCCGAAACAAGAGAGGATGTACTGTGGCATTCTAGGAACCAGGAGTACAGAGATTAGAATGTAATGAGCCATCCATCACATGGTAGTGTCTGGAAAAGCTTCAATCAGAAACACAAAAAGTTTGATGTTGATGCAAGAAACATTAGACTTGGCTTAGCTTCAGATGGATCTAACCCATTTGGCCACCAGAGCGCCACACATAGGATGTGGCCAATGCTTGTTATCCCTTACAACATGCCTCCAAATGTCTGCACCAAAGAATCAAACTACATGATGGCCTTGCTCATCCCAGGTCCAAAAAGTCCTGGAAAGGATTTTGATTTATTCATGGAGCCTCTTGTGGAGAAACTTCAACAGCTATGGAGGGGTGTTCTCACTCAAGACCTATATAGCAGCCCACCAGTTGATTTCTTTCTGCGTGCTGTTATAATTTGGTGCATCCATGATTATCCGGCTTTGGGCACTATGTCAGGGAGAACGACACATGGTTACAATGCATGTGTTCATTGTGAGAGGAATCCGCTGTCATACGCAATACTTAGCAATATCAGTTACATTGGACACCGCCGTTTCCTTGCCAAGGACAAGCTGTGTCCTACAAAATACCGAAGACATGTGTTCAATGGAAAGCATGAAAACCGTGATGCGCCAAAGAGGATCACCGCCGATGAGTTGCAAGTGGAATTAGAGAAGGTCAGACATATTACACCAGGAAACCATCCTGATAATGGTAGCGGGAAAAGGAAGTGTGGCAGGGCAGAAGAGAGATTATTGTTTACCCGCAGGTCCACTTTGTGGGACTTGGAGTATTGGAAAGATTTAGATCTGCGGCATAATCTTGATGTGATGCACATCGAGAAAAATATATGTGACAGCATTATCGGCACACTTCTTAATATTGAAGGCAATACGAAAGATACCTTAAAATCTAGGATTGATATGACACACTTGGGTATCAGAAAGGATTTGCAGGTGCAAGATGAAGGTAAACCACGGGATATGGCACCAGCTGTGTACGTCTTGGACAAGGTAAAAAGAAAAGAATTCTGCGAGGTCCTATCACGTGTGAGATTCCCACATGGATTTGCTTCTAGCCCTGAAAGGAGAGTTGGTGCAGATGGAAACAAGGTACAAGGGTTGAAAACTCATGATAGCCACGTCCTACTTCAAAGGGTTTTACCTGTTATCCTTAGAGGATTTGGCCGCCTTGACTTATACTGACCAGTTGCAGAGTTGGGACAATTCTTTAGGGAACTCTACAGTAGAAATATCAGGATAGATGCTTTGGAGCATCTTAGAGACAAGATACCAACTATCCTATGCGACCTTGAGAAGATAATCCTCCAGCCTTCTTTGATTTGATGGTGCATTTGGCTGTTCATCTACCTGATGAGGCACTACTTAGAGGTCCAGTACAGTATGGCTGGATGTACCCTATTGAAAGGCGGCTAGGCACTTTCAAGGGCTATGTTAGGAACAGAGCTAAACCCGAGGGTTCCATTGCAGAGGCCTGCATTGCTACAGAAGCATTGACATTGTGCTCAAAATACATTGAAACAGCTGATCAGCTTAGCAAAGAGGTGGGTGAAGACAATCCCGGGATCAATGTTTTTGATTGTTCTGTTCGAGTTACAGGGAAGAGTCGACAAGACGACAAACCTAAAGATTTGGGGAAAATGGTTTGGTATGTGTTGAATAACTGTCCTGAGATACTACCTTATATCAAGTACGTGCTAAGCACTGCAGCTTATACATCGTAATCTACTAAACTTGCAGCACATTCTTATATATTTAGATGTTTGACACCATCACTATGTTGTGCAGCATCTACAAAAAGGAGTTACTGCCAAAAAATCCAAGAAACATTGACAAACTGGTTATGGCAGGATTTGCAAAATGGTTCAAGAGCCATGTAAGCTTTTGAATTGCACTGTCAATTTTTTAATATATTGAGTACATAAGATGATCAACTTGTCTATTTTCTAACCATAGGTTAAGAAGATGCGGGAGGATGGGCAGGCAGTTGACGATGCCCTTTACACACTAGCAATGGTTCCTGATACTCGGGTAAGACATTATGAATCTTGCGTTGCTGGAGATGTGCGCTACAACACCCTTGCACGCGACGAAGGCAGGAAGACACAAAATAGTGCATCATGAGCACGGATACGTACGGCAGAGAGACAACTGAAATATATGCTAACATAACAGACATTGTTCAGTTGTAGTATATCTCCAGTTTAGAGGTTCATTGGTGTGTGGTTCTGTTGTGCTATCATTGGTATAACCTGTGTTCCAGGATCGCAAAACCCAGAGCTTATGATTATTTCCAATCCATAAATGTCAAGGCAGCGTACCAGACCAACCAACCTTTTACTTTGGCAAATCAAGCAACAAAAACATTTTTTGGAAGACACATTTGCACGTAGCGATGACTGGAGAGTATTGCAAAGGTATGTGCAGAGGAATTCGTTTAATGAAGTTGCACAACAAGATGATGCTTACACTGCTCTTGATGTACAAGATTCCACAGATGTTCCTAATATATTTGAGAGCCATCACGTCAATAACATTGGCGAAAAGATTGCCTGTCGGGCTATGGACATACAAGAGTTGATCAAGAAGAAGCCAACATTCGCTGACATTGAGGATGAAGAAGAAGATGGCACTATGGGGAATTACGATTCGTACTGATACACATGGCGAATATGTTGACGCTGCTGCTGTGGATGATGATTAGATTGCTTTTGTCATATTTGCGTGTCAGAAGACGTTTTTTATCTAGTATGTGAAATTGTGTTTGCTATCACAACTGAAACCTGATGAACTTGTTGTTTAGTATTTTGCTGTGAGAACATCACTTATTATGTATGTTGATTTGTATTTGGTGATTGTATGACGACTAAACATGATGAAATTGTTGGTTAGTTGTACTCATATTTGGTTGTGAAACTTGAATTAAGGACATAGTTTGCTGTTGGACTGCAATTTGCTCGACGTCTTCGAATGGGAAGAAAGCTGACCCGACAGGGCCTCTGCTAATTTATTTATTTATTAACAAAAGGGCCTCTGCTATTTATTTATTTATTTATAAGAAAAAGGGGATACCCCCGATTTCTGTTAATAGAAATCATTAGATGCTCACAACACTACGCCCAGCCTGCTAAACATGTTTCATTCATTACTAGTTTCAGCAAAGTGCTCATGTCATAGCCACTGAATACATCACGAGTGCTACATACACTACAAATAAAGAGACAATCATCCTACAGAGCACATCGATCTTGCCCATTATCTTCACAAGCTCTTTCATCTCCTCATTGCTGTCAAGGCCATTCAACAGCTGTTGCTTGGCCATGATCAGAAGAACTGCATCTTTAACCTTCTGCTCTGCATCTTCCTCTTCTGTCGTTCCTTCAGTTACTTGTCCAACACCCCAACCTGCTGGTATTGGGATTCCTCGGCTAACAAAATAATTAGCATAGTTGCATTCCCCCACATCAGCAACTTCCTAGAAATACAAATCACACGAATCTTCCCTTTTCTGCATGAGTCAAATTGGAAGATCATCAACCAAACTATTAAAAAAATTAGCAACTGAAAGCAGCAGAACAACACTTAAACATATTATTCCCCCATGATTCGGGCATTTGTAGAAGACTCAGCCAGGGTTGAGGATTGTGGTTGAGACACGACGGATGACTCTGCGTGATTTGCAGCAGTGGCACCACACCAACGTTAACGGGTTCCAATGAGCAACCGGTTGCGGTGCATGTGCCAACGGGGGTGTGATAAGACCCACAGGCGATGGTACGGGTGGCGACTTGGCGCATATCTAGTTGTTGCCTGATGAAGAGCAGGTGGACGAGCAGCCAGCGGAGATGGTTGTTGTGGCGAGAGCTTCTAATGCTAGGCAGAGTAAGTAGAGAAGAGGAGAAGCGAATGTTGGATATGTCAGTTTCATTACTTGCACAGTAGCATAGCACCATATATAGTCATAGTCTAGGTTTGGATTCGAACCAGCTACATGAGCACGCCTCTCTTTTTTCTAAGACTCAGCAATGTCTCTTTACTGGTACACTAGCTTGTTCTGTATGCCTTCTCAAGTCTTTAATTTTATTTCTTTTTTGCGAGGAAGGAAGGAGGACAAAATTGAGAGTTCCTGGGCTAGAACCCAAGACCACTCAGTTGAAAACCAAGGGTGCGAGTCACTTATGTGGCGAACGTTCCCTGGGAGAAGGATGGCAGACAAACGCATTTTCCTCGCAGTTTTAGTAGCGACACAAGATCAAACAGGCGCAGTTTCGGGAATGTTATCAGGCGAACAAACCCAATTTTTCTTTTCTTCCTATATATAAAAAAGTATGCTACTTGGTGTCGGCTTAGTCAACAAACGATTGTGCCAACCTTGACCGTTGGATTGACGTTCAACGTCTAACGTGTTTCTTCAGTCTCTTTTTGCTCCAAACGCCAAAGCCGAACCAGCGTCGGCGGGACCGCCTGCTCCCGCCTCCCACGGCTGGCTTTGCTGCAGCACATGCATCGTGGCCACATTGCACCCTAAAACTCTGCACATCTTCACCGACTCATGTTCGTTCCCGTTCGAGGCCTCACCATCGTCCTCTGCCTTGGTTCGCTCGCCGCGGCGCCGCCCTCCGGTGTTGTCAACATGGTCGACAACCGAGAGGAATAAGGAGATGACTGTACATGGTGAGTATGATAGCAGGGACCCAGCAGCGCACGCATTTTTTTGGGGCGGAGAAGGGTATCAACTGGGTTGTGCGGGAGTTGTGGCCCATCTAGCCCAGGCTTTTATTTCATATGTTTACCACATGACCAACCCAATTTGTTTTTTTCCTTTCTGAAAATGGCTAGCCCAACTATTTTGTTTTTTTGCAGAATAACAAACATAGGCCTACTTGCTTTTCTACGCATTGTTGGGCCGGAAATCTTTCAAGACGAGGAGGGATGCATTCGGGCTTACCCAGAAAATGGGCTATAAGCAATAAGAAATGGGCTATATGTAATAATAAATGGGTTGTAAAATGAAAACATACAGCAGACAAGCAATTAGTTCCAAAATACTTTTTTCTTTCTGATTTTGATATTTTAAATTTCATTGTTTTTGTGCGGGTAAAATTTCATTGGATTTAAATTAATGTATGTTTAGTTTTTAAATTAAGGCTGTATGTTGTTTGGGACAGATTTGGAGGCTGACTTGTGGGTCTACTAGGTTGACGTGTACGAAAGGCTTTGTCAACTTAGTCCACAAACAATTCTAGCAACAGTGACCATTGGATGTTAATCCAACGGCGGTGCTGCTTCTTCAATATCTGATCTTCTTGCTCCAGCCGCCCAAACCAGCACCGGTGGGACTGCCTGCTTCCGTTTCCCATGGCCGGCTGTGCTGCCGCATAGGCCACACCGCCCCACCCTACTCCATCGCTGGCCAGGCCATTCCTCTACTCACCCACACCTCCTATTATTTTCTGGCGACGGCGGCCGAACCAGTAAACCCTCGTAGTCCCCACGTGTGGGCAACCACTACCGAGTCTTCACCGGCTCCGCATTGTTCCCTTCCTAGGCCTCGCCGTCATCCACCGCCCTGGTGCTCTCAGCGCGGCGTTGTCAACGTGGTCAATGAACGACTTCCATCAGAAGTGGACTGTACATGGAGAGGCTGATAGATCGGCCCATGACAGCACACAAGGAAATGCCTCCTTATTACGCGCAAAATAATGATTCCTCCACTTGATAGCTGGGACCCACCTGAAGGGCCTCTGTATTTCGTGAAAAAAACATTCCCCCCGTTGTCAGCTCGGACCCACCAGCTATACCTTCGCACGCAAGGAAGTGCCTCCTTATTACGCACAAAAAAGAATACTCCCCCTGCTAGCTGGGACCCACCATAGTGGGAGGCTGACTTGTGGGCCTACTAAGTTGATGTGGACGGAGGGCTTTGTCAACTTAGTCAATATGAACGATTCTAGCTCCAGTGACCGTACGATGTCCATCCAACGGTCGTAGTGCTTCTTCAACCTCTGGTCTTCTTGCTCCAGTCGCCCAAACCAGCGCCGGTCGTGCTGCCTGCTCCTGCCTCCCGTGGCCGGTTCTGTTGCCGTGGAGGCCTCACCGCCCCTACTACTCCCACCGTTGGCCAGGCCATCCCTCTACTCACCCACACCCCTATTATTCTGCGGCGACGACAGCCTCACACCGCAGCTGAACCAGTGAACCATCGTACTCCTCTTTGCGTGGGCATCCAGTGCTGCATCTTCCCCGGCTCCACGTCATCCCCTTCCTAGGCCTAGCCTTCGTCCACCACCTTGGTGCTCTCGGCGCGGCGTGGTCAATGTGGTCAAAGAACGACTTCCATCAGAAGAGTACTGTATGTGGAGAGGCTGACAGCTAGGTCCATGGCCGCAGCAAGGAAGTGCAACCTTATTACGCGCAAAATAATGATTCATCCACCTGACAGCAGGGACCCACTAGACAGGCCACCGTATTTCGTGAAAAAAAATGTTTCCCCCTGACTGCTGGGACCCACATGCTACATATTCGCACGGAAGGAAGTGCCTCCTTATCCTTCCTGACAGTCGGGACCCACCTGGTCGGAGCATACGTAGTGTTGTCATTCTGGTCGCGAATGTGTATGTACATATTGGTCGATCGGTCTGTGTGCAGGCTGCAGCGATGAACCATGGCCGAGTAAAGAAGGGCACGTGTCGTAGTAGAGGCTCGCACGTAGCATGTACACGTACGTACAACCAGGGTGCAAGAAAGTAAATACAACCACGTACGTACATACGGGCGGGGTCTCGAACGCCTACTCGCGCATAGGTATATCCATGGCTCATGTACATGGAGAGGCAGCAACAGCGTCTTGTTCATCGGCAGCCAACCGGCTGGGTCGTAACGGTGAAACTGCGTCGTCGTGTTCATTGGGAGGCAACGGAATGCGTCATATTCATCGGGAGCCAACCGGCTTGGACGGAACAGCCGATCAAAACGAGGCCTGGCGTACCGCATAACGGAGGAAACGACCTTCTGTTTGACCGGCCACGGTCGAAACATGATCCTGTTCATCGGGAGGGGTCTGGCGTACCGCAAAACGGAGGAAACAGACTTGTGTTTGAGTGCCCACGGTCGAAACGGGGTCCTGTTAATCAGGAGGGGTGTGTAGTACCGCAAAACAGAGGAAACAGACTTGTGTTGGAGCGCTACGGTCAAAACAGGGGTCATGTTCATCGAGAGGGGTGTGGCATACCGCAAAACGGAGGAAACAAACTTGTGTTGGAGCGATACGGTCGAAACGGGGGTCCTGTTCATCAGGAGGGGTGTGGCGTACCGCAAAACAGGACTCCACAGGCTACTGTTCATCTCCACCGTCGACCTCCTCCAGCCTCCACGGGCTACTGTTCATTCACCATCAACCTCCTCCAGCCTCCACCCGCGACTGTTCATCCACGGGCTTCTGTTCATCCAGCCTCCACTGGCTACTATTCAACCAGCCATCTCCGCAGGGTCCTGTTCAGCCACCCCTCCACGGGCTACTGTTCATCTAGCCCTCCACCGGCTACTGTTCAACCATCCCTCCACGTGGTCCTGTTCATCTAGCCCTCCACAGAGTCCTGTTCATCCAGCGGCAACGACCTCTACTACCACGGGGTCCTGTTCATCCAACCCCCACCAGGAACTATTCATCCAACCCCCCAACAACGCTCACTATTCATCAAGAGGAAGCAGGTTCGATCGGCTTCAGTTAGCAGTAGTAGCAAAGGAATCGCTCGATCGGGTTCAGTTAACATCCAGATCGATCGATCGCTCGGGTTCAGTAACGCGTAGCATGTAGTGCAATCGCTCGGGTTCAGTAGGCGAATGCCTCACTCGGGTTTAGTTAGAGCCCAACGCCTCGCACCCACGCTATGAGACAAACACGCATCGCTCGGCCTCGACCACCCACCATAACCAGGAACTCCCCAATATTTTCCTCGCCCTCGCTTCTACCATGATTTTTTCTGTCATGGACGGCCCAAAGAATGTCATGCAGTTGCGTCTCCGGCCCGCCCAGGACAAAAAGCCCATTTTCTGTCATGATTTTTTGTCATAGAAGTAGGAGCCCACCACATCTATGATGATACCGGATTTTGTCACAATTATCGTCATAGAAGTGTCATAAGCATGACAGGGAAAAAATTTGTTCGGCCCAAAATATCACGGATGTGTCTTCTTTTCATAGTGCAGTGAGTTTGAAGAGCTTGTGCCAGCGGTATTGGCCAGTAACTCAAACACCACATCAATACAGGACTTTGGGTTTGTCTCATTATCTTCAAGATAGTTTTCCTTAGCTGTTTTATCAGCTTTGTTGGAGACCAACAAGGATGTCTCACTATCCCGAACCTTATCTGCATTACTTCCTTTACCATTGCTTAATAAGGTACCCTTCCCCAATATTCTGTCAGCATTCTAAAAGAAGAAACAAGCAGACACATAGCAGGTTTAGCATGTGATTGCTCGTATCTGCATTGGTATTTCCCCGAAGAGGAGAGGATGATGCAGGATAACAATGGTAAGTATTTCCCTCAGTTATGAAACCAAGGTTATCAATCCAGTAGGAGAACCAAGCAACACTATGTAAACGGTACCTGCACACAAATAACAAATACTTGCAACCCAACATGTAAGAGGGGTTGTCAATCCCTCCTCGGTATTGAGATAGATTAAATTGTATGAGATTAGATAAATAGATCAGATTAATACACAAAAAAAAAACAAAAAGTGCAGCAAGGTATTTTTGGGTTTTTGGAATAATAGACCTGAAAACAATATGATAGAAAATAGACCGGGGGGGCGTAGATTTCACTAGTGGCTTCTCTCGAGAAAATAGCATACGGTGGGTAAACAAATTACTGTTAGGCAATTGATAGAAGAGCAAATAATTATGTAGATATCCAAGGCAATAATAATGTATATAGGCATCACGTCCAGGATTAGTAGACCGACTCCTGCCTGCATCTACTACTATTACTCCACACATTAATCGCTATATTGCATGCATCTAGTGTATTAAGTTCATGGAGAAACGGAGTAATGCAATAAGAACGATGAAATGATGTAGACAAGATCTATTCATGTAGGAATAAACCCCATATTTTTATCCTTAATGGCAACAAGACATGCGTGACAGGTTCAAGACTAAGTGCAGAACCAAGAATGCCGTGGATATAAAAGTGATGCTTCCTCAAGCTTCATGAAGGAAGGGGCCAAGGACCTAAGCGACAACCTCTACGAAAAAGAAAAACCTATATATAGATAGTGGTATGTGTTCGCTGACACTAAATAGACTTGGCTCGGGGCAGAACTGAGTGGCTAGGCTAAGTTCCCTAGTCTTCTATTGGCCTACCCACCCCTACGACATGGAGGCGCTTACCCTTCTCCAACAAGCGTTCCACCACGCGGTGATTGATTACCGCTTTTCGTCTCAATCCGTTCCAGACCAAGCCCCTTCTCTGGTCGGGGGAAGGTCACTCTAAAACATCAGATCTCCCATTGACGCTGATGAAAAATAAGTTCTGCCACTGGGTTAGGACACCGCAAGATCGAACCCATCATAAAGCACCTCTTCCCATTGCAAGAAAATGAATCTAGTTGGCCAAACCAAACCAAAGTTTTGGAGAAGAAATACAAGGTTATAATAATCATGCATATAAGAGATCAAAGAAGACTCAAATATTATTCATGGATAGATCTTATCATAAACTCACAATTCATCAGATTCCAACAAACACACCGCAAAAGTCATTACATCAAATAGATCTCCAAGAACATTGACGAGAACATTGTATTGAGAATTGAAAAGAGAGAAGAAGCCATCTAGCTACTTCCTACGGACCCATAGGTCTATGGTGAACTACTCACGCATCATCGGAGGAGCACCAATGAGGATGATGAACCCCTCAGTGATCGTGTTCCCCTCCGGCAAGGTGTTGGAATAGGGCTCTAGATTGGATCTCGTGGTTCTGGAACTTGTAGTGGATGGAATTGTTTTTCGTCGACTCTCCTAGGGTTTCTGGAATATTTTGGTATATTTAGAGCTGAGTGGCGGTGGAAAGGACCCGCATGTAGGGGTGGAAATTGGTAGCGGATAATCCGAAATATCTGATATTCGTATTCGAGAAAATGCCTATTCGTATCCGAAACATCCGCATCCGGACCAAAATGGAAATGGAAATTATCCGTATCCGAATTTATTAAACAAATAAAAAATAAAATATGGTAGTAGATTTTGAGACAAATATGGATATGGAAGTGGATATATCCGTATCCGAATAAGATTATGGGAGGTAATTTTCAAAATTCGAGACCCAATATTCCAATTATCCAACATAAAAGCCAAATAAGTGGTCAAATTTTACTATTTATATGATTAAACTTATAAATTATTATGCATTACAATAGTATTTATTCATAAACCTATTTATCATTGACTTATTGTATGTCACAAGTTGATTATTTCAGGTCACATAGGTATCGACTAATTTACTTAAGCAATATGTTGATATTATTCGTATCCGTTCTGAATCAAGAAAATATCCGATACGTATCCATATTCGAATAATATCCGAGCCGCATCCGTATCCGATAACATCCGTATTCGGATTCGTATTCATTTTGAAAATATGAAAATGGAAGTGGCAAGAGCACTATCCGATCCGCATCCGATCCGTTTCCACCCCTACCTGCATGGGCCCCATTACCCACCTGGGCGCGCCATGGGCCTCTGGCACGCCCTGGTGTCTTGTGGGCCCCACCGGCCTCGCCTCTGGTACTTCCTTGGCTCCCAAGTTGTCTTATGGACAAAGAAAAATCTCCAACAAGTTTCATGGCATTTGGACTTTGTTTGGTACCGATATTCTGCGAAGTAAAGAACAAGCAAAAAACAGCAACTAGCATTGGACACTATGTCAATAGGTTAGTCCAGAAAAATGATACAAAATTGCTATAAAATGAATATAAAACATCCAAGAATGAAAATATAACAACATGGAACAATAAAAAATTATAGATACACTGGTACTCGTCGGTCCTAAACAAACGGTTTTTAACCCCTTTCCGTGACGACATTTAGAACCGTCGCCAAGTGAGTGTGTGCGATAGGGTGTCCTTCCCACATGACCCAGAAATAGTTGGGGATAGGCCCTCCTGGGACCCAAGCTGGGGCCGTGTGTGATCGGGCGAGGCATCGAAACCCAATCATTTCCGTAGGTATGTACATCCCACACGGTAATCTGAAAAATCATTTCCATAGGTATGTACATCCCACACGGTGAATCCCTGAAAAACATTTCCGTTCGTATGTATATCACACACAGTCGATCCAAGGAATACGTTTCCGTTCCTATGTACATCCCACACAGTCAATCCAGGGAAAACATTTCCGTTCGTATGTACATCCCACACAGTTTTATGTATACACTCGTGTGTGAAAGGTGTAACTATCACACACACTCTGCCTTGGTTAACTGTTTGCTTTCATTAACTACATCACACACGATTTGATGTAGAAAACTATGTGGCATTGGGCCATCCATCACAAGCGCTTTTACTGCCAGAACCATTTGCAAAGTTCCTTGACCGTCTGTTCTCTTTTTATTTTTGCCTATAATTTATTATTCTAGTTGGAAATTTTGAAATATGAAACGTGCAATTCAAATTCTCAGCACAATGGTTCAACAATGAATCCATAAATAAAATTGCCAGTACAACATGTTCAGTAATTACAGGATTAGGCAGCAATTAACTATGATGAACCACATTATTTAAAGGCGATAAAGGTGAAGAGACAAGTCTAAATCATTTTGACTGCTGACGGTGTTGAAGAGGCGGAATGCCCATAATGTGCCTTCCTGCATGCCATAGGCACGAACCAGTTTTATCCAACCCATTGTGACGATCGCCCGCCCATCCTTCACCGCCTTCAAGAAGACTTCTAGAGCATTATCATGGTAGCATGAATTATATACTTTAATCTTAGTTGCCTCCACTCCGGTCATGTAGTTTGCAAGGTAATCATCAGTAAATAGCTTCGAAAACCACTAAAAACAGAAAAATATCATATACTGAGGTCTAATAGAGTAACTTGTTGCGGGCAGGGGGAAAAGGCAACACATTACTTACCATCCTAAAGTTCGCTGTTGTCTTCGACAAAGTGTAAATAAAGAGCTTAATTCCAATCACCCGTTTCTTTCGCCTAACAATCTTTCTTAGTTTCCTCACTTAATGCTTGTTCATGAATATATCATTGCCCCATACGCAAAAGGGATCAAAGCGTGGATCATTACCGCTCATATATGTACTACAATCAACCAGTAAGTGTTTGAAGCTAAACTGAGATTGCACAAATGATGTAAAATACAACTACCTATGTTACTAAGTACAAGTATTTTTTTTGAGATTTCAATATGAACTACATACGGATGTATATAGAATTATAGATATAGTTTAGATTAGAATCTAGATTCACTCATTTTGCTCCTTATGTAGTCTATATTGGAATCTCTAAAAATACTTATATTTAGTAATAGATGGTGTATAAGACATGGGATGCAGCTAACCTCGACGGCAAACAACAACATCACCCATTGTAGCCCTGTGTAAGTACATGGAAAGCCAATGTTAACTACAACAGGGTTAACATCCACCAAAAATAGCAAATGGTAATAAATCGCCAGCATCTGTAGTGATATCATCATTTTGAAAGAGTAGCATGGTAGCAAAGGGACGGATTAAAAAATGGATACAACTGTTAATTGCAACAGGCTTAACAAGATCCTAATTCATGTTTTGTAAGTTTGTAGCCATTGAAATACAACTCTTTAAAAATGGATACAACTATTAATTGCAATAGGCTTAATGGCCATTGAAACCGGTACTGATAAAAATACAATTGGCAGAGTTAAACATCACAGGGCAGGTGCTGCCAGAGTAGATAATGGCTCAGTTGTCTATAAAAAGGTAGGGAAAATAGCTAAAACGTTTTAGCATGTTTACTAGAACATGCTTAATACATCGATAGTACAAAACATAGCCATTAATTGCAAATGGTATTGGTAAGATTGAACTGGTGGGTACATACTTGGTAACTCCTAAGAGGTAGTTGTTGGGGCACTTCATCTTGGCCAGAGCCCGCCCAAAGTCAGCGGTGGCGGAGGCGAGCTGTTCCTCTGGGTCGAAGCATGGATCAGTGCAACTGACATCTGTACCTACAGGAAACCACTAAATGGTAGAAGTTAAACTACAATTACACAAATGATGTGAAATACTATAAGACATGGGATGCAGCTAACCTCGATGTCAAACAACAACATCGGTCATTATGACCCTGCATAAGTACACGGATAAGCATGTTAAGTACAACAGGATTAGCATCCACCAAAAATAGCAAATGGGCAGCATCTCTAGTATATTTTCATTGCAGAGAATAGCATGGTCGCAAATGGACAGATTAAAAAATGGATACAACTATTAATTGCAACAGGCTTAACAGCATCCTAAGTCATGTTTTGTAAGTTTGTAGCCATTGAAATACAACTGTTTAAAAATGGATTCAACTGTTAATTGCAACAGGCTTAATAGACATTGAAATCGGTACTGATGAAAATGCAATTGGCATAGTTAAACATCACAAGGCAGGTGCTGCCAGAGCAGAGAATGGCCCAGATGTCTATAAAAAGGTAGGGAAAGTAGAAAAAACATGTTAGGCATGTTTACTAGAACATGATTAGTACATTGACCGTACAGAACATAGCCATTAATTGCAACTGGTATTTGTAAGAATGAACTGGAGAGTATATACTTGGTAAGTCCTAAGAGGTAGTTGTTGGGGCACTTCATCTTGGCCAGAGCTCGCCCAAAGTCAGCGACGGCGGAGGCGAGCTGTTCCTCTGGGTCGAAGCGTGGATCAGTGCCACTGACATGTGTACCTACAGGCAACCAGTAAATGGTAGAAGTTAAACTGCAATTGCACAAATTATGTGAAATACTGTAAGACACGGGATGCAGCTCACCTCGACAGCAAACAAAAGAATCAACCGTTATGGCCCTGCGTAAGTACATGGACAGGCATGTTGAGTACAACAGGGTTAGCATCCACTAAAAATAGCAAATGGGCAGCATCTCTAGTGATATCCTGAGTCATGTATCGTAAGTTTGTTGTTGGTATTGGTGAAATTGAGCTGGACACGGTAATATTTAAACATCACACTGTGTGCAGTACTGAAATAAACAAGGCATGAACATGCTTAATACATCAACCGTACAAATATTAGCCGTTGCAAGTGGTATTGGTAAGATTTAGTGGGCCAGATCTTACCTATTAAGTACTGGGGGGTAGTCGCTGGGGGACTTCATCTGGGCCAGAGCCTGCACCATGTCGACGGTGGCGGCGGAGGCGAGGTGTTCCTCCGGGTCAACACGCATAGTGGCCATCATGCCATGGACCGCCATCA